>NW_020175536.1:2946688-2957965 GCF_003031525.2 Neophocaena asiaeorientalis asiaeorientalis | reverse complement strand
CATTTCTTTTTCATTTATTTCTGATCTGATCTTTATGATTTCTTTCCTTCTGCTAACTTTGGGGTTTTTCTGTTCTTTCTCTAATTGCTTTATGTGTAAGGTTAGGTTGTCTATTTGAGATGTTTCTTGTTTCTTCACGTAGGATTGTATCACTATAATCTTCCCTCTTAGAACTGCTTTTGCTGCATCCCGTAGATTTTACGTCATCGTGTTTTCATTGTCCTTTGTTTCTAGGTACTTTTTGATTTCTTCAGTGATCTCTTGGTTATTAAGTAGTGTACTCTTTAGTTCTCTGAGACGGTCCTGACTTCTTTCCATTCTTTTTTCTTTATTCTGCTCTGCAGTAGTTATTTCCACTATTTTATCTTCCGGGTCACTTTTCTGTTCTTCTGCCTCAGTTATTCTGCTATTGATTCCTTCTAGAGAATTTTAATTTTGTTTGTTGTGTTGTTCATCATTGTTTGTTTGCTCTTTAGTTTTTCTAGGTCCTTGTTAAACGTTTCTTGTATTTTCTCCTTTCTATTTCCAAGATTTTGGATTATCTTTGCTCTCATTACTCTGAATTCTTTTTCAGGTAGACTGCCTATTTCCTCTTCATTTGTTTTGTCTGGTGGGTTTTTACCTTGCTCCTTTACCTGCTGTGTGTTTCTCTGTCTTCTCATTTTGCTTGACTTACTGTGTTTGGGGTCTCCTTTTCACAGGCGGCAAGTTCATACTTCTCATTGTTTTTGGTGTCTGCCCCCAGTGGCTAAGGTTGGCTCAGTGGGTTGCGTAGGCTTCCTGGTGGAGGGGACTAATGACTGTGTTCTGGAGGATGAGGCTGGATCTTGTCTTTCTGGTGGGCATGACCACGTCTGGTGGTGTGTTTTGGGGTGTCTGTGACCTTAGTATGATTTTAGGCAGCCTCTCTGCTAATGGGTGGGGTTGTGTTCCTGTCTTGCTAGTTGTTTGGCATAGGATGTCCAGCATTGTAGCTTGCTGGTCATTGAGTGTAGCTGGGTCTTAGCATTGAGATGGAGATCTATGGGAGACCTTTTGCCATTTGATATTATGTGGAGCCAGGAGGTCTCTGGTGGACCAATGTCCTGAACTAAGCTCTCCCACCTCAGAGGCACAGGCCTGACACCCGAATGGAGCAGCAAGACCCTTTTGGGAAGTCTGAGGTCTTCTGCCAGGATTCAGTAGGTGTTCTGTCGGAGTTGTTCCACATGTAGATGTTTCTGATATATTTGTGGGGAGGAAGGTGATCTCCACGTCTTACTCCTCCGCCATCTTGAAGGTCTCCCCCAAGGTTTCTCTTTAAATTCACTCTTTCCCTCACAATCCAGTAGCATGTATTATTTAATGTTCAAAATTTTCCAAGCTATTACTTCCTTTAAGCTGGGGTTTTTATGAATCTGAAGTGCCTCCTCCACCGTCTTTTTCCCTTTCTGCCAACTGAAGCAGAAGACTCTGAGGGTTTAGAACAGGGCAGTACTCCTCAACATTTTCAAAGTCACCAAAAATGAGGGAAGTATGAGAAATTGTCACAGCCAAGAGGAGCCTATAGAGACATGAAGATTAAATGTAATGCTGTATTCTTGGCTTCCTGCGGCCATCTGGGCCCGCATCCCCAACAAGAATCTATCCTATAATCCTTTTAATGTTTGAGGGAGTGTTTTAAAAATTGTCTTTGTGGTCAATAAGATACCCTTTGTTTCTTTCATTGTAAATTTCATTCATTCATTCATTCTTCCACCAAACCAGTGCACTTGAGGCTTGCCTAAAGAATTTGTGTGGACCATATACGAAAAACTCTTTGATATGAACATTCTCTATTGACCAGTATTTCTCCATAAACAAAATAATGAAAATTAACATTGAAAATTATTTCTTAGAAGCCTTCCAGAATTCAGAAGCTCCTTATAAAATATGAAATATTAAGCTATATTCAATCAATATTTAATGTAATATGTGACAGCACAATGTACTAAGTGACATAAGGGATCCAGGGAGGTCTAAGACAATGTTCCCAGTCTCAGGTAGAGAAAGATGCTGAATGCACAGGAGAAGACAAGTGATTTTGCAAGTTACAAATAAGATTTAGATGAGTTGTCCAGACAGTGAGTTCTCTGCACATTCAGAGAGAGCTACGATAACCAGAAAGACTTCACAGAGGAAGTGGAACTTAAGTAGGGTCTTAAAGAATGGTAGAATTTATATAAGTGAATTGTAAAGAGAGGGAAATTTTAGATGCAGGGGTTAATGCAAAGCATCTGCCATAAAGCAGAGTGATTAGATCAGAGAGTGAATGCCTGGTGTGGAGGATTTGCATGGGGAATGGGCACTCACATAGAGCAATGCAGAGAGAATTGGGGTAAACTGGATATCCATTGCAGAGGTCCTCCAATCAGTTGAACTTTACTTGATTGGCAATTGGAAGCAACTGAAGATTTTGGAGCAAGTAAAATGACAATAAAAATTACTATTTTGAAGATTAATGTAGTAGTAGTGTGTATGCTGAGAAAAAAATTGAATGTATGGACACCAAGGGGGGAAAGCTGCGGGGGGCGGGGGTGGGATGAATTGGGAGATTGGGACTGACATATATACACTAATATGTATAAAATAGATAGCTAATAAGAACCTGCTATATAAAAAAAATTCCAAAAAATGCAATTTTAAAAAAGGTAAAAAAAAAAAAAAAAGAGTGAGCCAATGTGAGATAGAGGATGCTGCGTGCACAGTTAGGAGGTTTATATAATGGTCCAAGCACAAGGTGAGGAGGACATGCCTGTACTGGGGTTGTGACCAGGGGAAGAAAGGAAAGGAAAAGATGGAGAAATGAAGGTGAAGAAAAGGAAGGGTGCAAAATAAAAGGTTGCAAAGTCAGGATGAACAGGATAAGGAGTTGAGACAGAAAAAGAAGACAAAGCCTGCACATCTGCAAGAGTGATGGCATGATTGACAGAAATAGAATAGAGATAGTACTAATTGGATGTTATATCATCGTATTTTACAACTTTGAAATTTGGTATTTCATGTATATAGTTTGTATGGTAATTCCATTGATTAAATTATTTGATTAACTAGATGCTCCATTCCTTAATCATGCCAGATATCAGAGCATACTCTATGCAGGGTCTATTCATATTGACATCAGCAAGAGATAGAGGGATGCTTATTCTGCAAAGAAACCAGTTAGCTCTTGGTTACTTTGTAGGACACCATTCTGGGACACCAATATTGATGATGAAGGAGTTTGCCTGTGCCTTCTTCACTTGCTTGGACCTCTGGGGAAGAAAGTACAATGTCTAAGAGAGAAATGAGCTTGAGCATCAAACAGCTTCTGAGGACTTTTAAGGCTGGTTGACTATTCCTGGGAACTTTGTTGAAGACTGTGCTATCTTTTCCGGAGATAAGCGTGGATAAATGGGCTAAAGGCAATACAATAAAGCTCCATAATTAAGGCACTTGGTGGATATGCAGAAGTGTAATCTCAGCTAACTTCCTATTCTTTCCACAGTGACTCTGAGCTCTACTTCACACAAGGGGACAACAGAATAGGAGGAAAATATTGGAAGGCTCAGTATATAGAGTATGTTGATGCAACTTTTACTCGAAGAAAAAGACTCTCTGAGGCAGAAGCCCACCTTGGAATTCTTGGTACAGTGAAACCATCTGTCATGTTTTGAACAGGGGAAATGTTTTAGTAGGACATGCACACCTAACATGGAATGACTCTTCTCCTGCTCCTATCCACTTCTCTCTTTTCATCCTCTTACCTCTCCTTCTCTTAATATTTCTCAGGTCCCATCATCAAGGCAGAGGTGGGTGATACTCTGTTAGTGACCTTTGCTAACAAAGCCGACAAGGTCTACAGTATTTTGCCTCATGGTGTGATCTATGACAAGGCCTCTGATGCAGCCCCAAATGTAGATGGTAAGTCCCAGTCTCAGCCTTGGTAGGAAACAGGATGAGTGAGCAAAGGACTTAGAACTGGACAGACCTGGTTCAAATCCTGGTCCCTTTACTTACCAGCCCTGTGAGCTTGAGCAGCTATTTCAACTTTCTGAACCTTATTCTTCTCACCTATCAAATGCAGATAATGACACTCACCTCACAGGGCTTTGGGAAAGGATGGAGAGAATTTAGGACAGGGTCTGTCCCACAGTAGGTACTTAGGAAGTGTTAATGCCTTTCCTTTTCCCTCAGTAATGTAATAAATCTCAAAGTGATCTACTTTCACAGTCACCCCCACTTCTCTAAGATGGAGAGCTTTTCTGCTGCATTTGGATGGGATCTGTGGCTGAAGGCTGAAAGGGAACTCTGATTTCCAATGTTTTGTTGAAATCAAAATCTTACACGTGGTCTTTGCTTTGTCTCTATCGACAAATATTTATTTAACACCAGTATTATGTGCTTACCATCATACACAGCCTCTCCCAATCACAGAGTATGTAGCACAGGCTCTCTACATGTAATAAAGGCAGCTTCTACCCAGTGGCTGCAGGAATTATCCTTCCATTCATTATACTGCTTTTGGGAAACTCCTGGTTGCGTTGGAAGCCTTCCCCATCACTACAACAGACATCATGACTCCTGGGATACTTACTTCTTCATGCCCAAGTATGAGGCCAGTCACAGTCCAGAGCAGGTGATGGGGAGGGGACAGAGAAGGAAGGAATGGAGGGAGTATTCCCCCTCTCTACACCCACCCTCTCCTCCCCCTGCTGCAGCAACATTTCCTGTGCCTGCAGTCTCTTCCTTGGTCAAAATGCTCACAATGACTTTTGTGTGTGTGCAGGAAGAACACTAGTGACAGCGCAAATGTCCACATTTTCTATTGTTTAACTCAGAAAACGTACTGGGCACCTTTTTGCCAAGCTCTGGACAAGATACAGAAAGTCTCTGCCCCAGTCTAGTTGGAGAGATTCAATGTGTTCATCTGGCAATATAATGTGAGGGCTAAGTGCAAAGTCTTTGGAATCAGACAGCCCTGAATTTGAATCCCAGACCTGCCATTTAACAGCTTTGTTACCTTGGGCCTTCGCTTACCTCCTCTAACTTGTAGTTATTTGGCCTATTCCTAGTTCAACCTTCTAGATTTCAAACTCTTTAAAGATAGGTCTCTTGTTTAACTTATTGGGGTTTTCTCTGCAAGGCCAAGTATAATATATTCCACATGGAAGGTACTCAATGATATTTTATGAATTTACATTTATATATTAATATATAAATGGGCAATTATCGCTCTTCTAATATTTGCTAACCTGGTAATTGAGTAAGAAGTAGTATCTGTGAAGATCTTAAATGTAATCTGTGAAGAAGATAATCCTTTGATATAAGCTTCTATCTCATGAAACAGCAGATTGTGGCAGTGGCTTCCCTGGTAGGATACAGTGAAAATAACTGTCCTTCCACAAAGTACATCATCAGAGAGAGACATACCAGGGCTGGAAGACCCAGTGTGACAAGTTTAGTGTTCTTGGCTGTTGCTTTGAATAACTGTTTCATTTATCTCCTCAGGATTTCTGAAGCCAGGGGCACACGTTAAGCCAGGTGAAACTTTCACATACAGGTGGACGGTGCCTGAAAGCTTAAGCCCAACAGCTGATGATCCCCCCTGTCTGACCTATCTTTACTTCTCAGCTGTTGAGCCAATCAAGGACACCAGCTCTGGCCTTGTAGGGCCTTTGCTAGTCTGTAAAAAGGGCATTCTCAATGCTGATGGGACACAGGTAGGCCATCAAAGGTCACCAAGTTCTTCTCAGGGTTGTATGTGAGAGAGATCAGTAATATGGCTAGAGAGTAAATATTAATAGAGTCAGTTACAAAAAGTGATTTTTCCTCATTGCTCGTGAAATTGACTTCTACGAAATGAGGATTTTATTTTATTTTGCTTTTCCTAAATTTAACATCTGAATTTTAATTTAAGGTAATTTTAATGTAATTAAAATTTTAATTTTCAGATCTTAAATGTAAATTTAAGATCTGAAAGTTACATATGCCCACCTAGAAAACCAGGATTTCTGCTTGTTGTGGCTGGAATTTGGTGGGTCTCTTTCCCTGTGCATTGCTTTGATTCTAGAAGCTTCAGAGATCTCTATGAAACGCAAATTGGGATCTTTTGGGGGGGCAAGTTTTCACAAACTTGGCCACACATTGGAATCACCTGGGGACCTTGTAAACATCCTTTATTCAGGTGTTCCAGACCAATTAAATCAGAATCTCCAGGTGACTCCAATGTGCAGCCAGGTTTGAGAACCCCTGTAGCTCAACACAATAATCTGGAAATTAGTCACTATGCCCAAAGGAACTAGAAAGCAAGTAGATTGTTTCTTGCGAGTCCCAACTTAGAAGTTTCGATTAAGCCACACTGATTAGTGTGGCAAAGCATAGCATTTCAAGCTATGTCTGCATGATATTAAACACATTGATGAAAAAAGGAAAAGCCAGCCATTTGACCATTTTAAATTACTTTACCAAGCAGAAATAGCAAACTATTTATTTAAATGGTATATTTTGTAATATTTGGCATTAATCCTAGTTCTGTAGAGAAAAAGAACCATTAGGATGTGTATATAGATAGAAAGAAAACTATTATAAGGAGTCAGCTCACATGAGTCTGGAGGATGACAAGTTTCAAGATCTGCAGGTGAGTCACAGAAAGAGACCCAGGAAACCCAAAAGGCCAGCAGGCTCAAGACTCAGGAGGAGCCTGTGTTTGAGTTTGAGTCCAAAGGCAGGAAAAAACTGTTGTTCCAGTTAAAAGGCAGGAGGAATCCCCATTTACTTGTGAGGGGGTCAGATGTTTTGTTGTTGTGCTAAGGCCTTCAACTGACTGGATGAGGCCCACCCACATTAAGAAGGGCAATCTGCTTTACTCAGTCTACTGAATCAAATGTTAATCTCATCCAAGCACACCCTCATGGAAACAGCTAGAATAAGGTTTGACCAAATATCTGGGCACCTTATAGCTCAGTCAAGTTGGCATATGAAATTAATCATTACACAGGGTCCTATCACTTACCTTCTAACCTCCTGGGCTAATATCCCACTTTTATAGACACAGTTACATTCCAAATAACTCTCAGATGATGAGATTCTTCAAGTGAACTCCTTTCAATGGTTCCTTCTCATCTTGTGGACAATCGCAATCACAGTTAATAACAGTTAACATTGAGTACTTAGTATTTGCCAGATGTTGTGTTCAGTGTTTTACTTATAGTATCTAATTTACCTTCCAAAAAAACATGAAGTAGGAACTACTCATATCCTCAGTTTGCAAATGAGGGAATTAGGACTTAGAGAAGACAAGTCATTTGTCCCAGTTTTCACAGCATGTAAGCAGAATGGCACTAGAATCTAAGATCTTTTAAAATATGTTTGACCCCTTGTCCGCCCCCCCCATTTTTTATATTGTATTTTGAAAATTTTTAAGCCTATATTGTTTCTTTCCATAGCCAATGATCTTAAATTATTGCTTTCTAAAACACCATGTGATAAAAGCAGTAAGTGTACATAAGGTATAGTAAGAACATAAAGCAAAGAATACCCTTATCTTCAATGAAGAGTTAATGCTTCACAGGGGTGGGACAGCTAAGCTGACCCTTGAAGTTGGATTACAGTGGGAGACCATCAAAGTTGAGGGGGTACATGCGTAAAGGACAGAGGCTTGCTGTACCTAGCAAGTTCAGATTGCTGCAAGGATCTTGGCCTTACTTCAGTCCAAGTGCCAGGAGGGAAGGGCTGAGAGATGAGGCTGAACAGGTAGGCAGGGACTGATCACTGTGAGTTTAGATTGTATTCTCCAGATTAAGTAGAGAGATATGATCAGATGGCACTGCTGAGGATCCCTCTGGAGCAGGCAGCAGGATGAAGGGTAGATTGGAAGGGAGCACATTAGAGAAGGGAAGATGGTTGAGGGACAGAAAGTACAGTTACCTCTCTGGTTCAGCTTTAAAGAAAAGTAGATTTCAGCAGTTCAAGATGTTGTTTGGTCAGACATGCTCAAAAAAGATGGATTAGGATATACACAGTGGGAGGTAACCCCTGAATATCAACTCAAATTAACATAACATAGCAAAGTCCATGGATTACATGAATTCATTATTTCACTCAAAAACACCTATTGAGTGCCTACTTTTCCAGTCATTTTTGTTGGAGCTGGGGATACAGAGAGGGACCCAAAACTTCCCTACTCTCACAAAACCTACATTGCAGTGGGGCAACATCAGAAAATATAAGTGCATAAATAAAATATAGTTTCAGGTGGAGATAACTGCTATGAAGAAAAGTAAAGTGTGGTAAAGTAAAGTGAGTGAGTTTGCAGGCAGGATGGAAGATGAGTGACTGTTTTGTATAGGGTGGTCGGGGAAGGGCACTCTGACGAGGTGATGTTTGTGTAGGGAATGGAACAGAATAAAGGAGTGAGCCAGGCAAGACCTAGGAGAACCTCCTAGACAATGGGAACAGCACACACAAAGGCCCTGAGGCAGGAATGAAGTTGGTGTCTTCACAGAAGAGCAAAACGCCAGGGTAGCTGGAATAAGTTAGGGGGTGAATACACGGAGATGAGGCCAGAGAGAGAGGCCGAGGCCAGGACTTGGAGTCTAGGGTAAGGAAAATAAGTCAGTGATGACCAGCCTGAAAATAGGAGTACCACAAGGAAGGAAAGCTTCTGAGCAACGACTTATTTCCTCTGAGGAGGTCACATGGACAGGGAGAAGGATATAATGAGGAAGATGATTTTGTTGGGTGTAGAATGAATTTATCCGAATCCTGATTTACAAAATGACCTAGTAAATCTATGGCTGACATTGACCCTAATTTACTTTGTGTTAATTTTGAAAGTGAAGTAGAGCTAAGAAGTCCTCCAAGCTGTACTTTAATACATTCATTTCTTTCTTCTCTGTAGAAAGGAATAGACAAGGAATTTTACCTATTATTCACAGTCTTTGATGAGAATCTGAGCAGATATCTTGATGAAAATATTCAGAAGTTTACCTGGCGTCCCTTCAGTGTTGACAAGGAGGACAAAGAGTTTGTGAAGTCCAACCGAATGCATGGTATGAAAAATGTTTTTCCCTCCTGTAAAGAAAGTCATAATTGCATTTGAAGTGAAAATGTTTGGAATGCTTTATCTTAAGTTTGGTATCTTGGGTATTGTTCTTGGTCATGAGTAAAATATTTCGTGGCTTCAGATGTACAAGGTATGGTGAAACCTCCCTGTCTCTAGAGATGTGAAACTTAATTAATACTTCTAAAGCCTTAGATAAAGCAATACAAAATTTGAACTAGCAAAGATCACAGTACATCATAAATGTAGAAAATTACTGACAAAATGCCCTCCCTTGGGTTTGCAATAATGTCATTAAGTCTGATAATCCAGCTGATAGTTGGAGATAATTATTATCCAGCAAGGCATCTCTTACCAAGTTGTGTGTATAACTATCTAAAGTGTTAATTTGTAAAACATTAGCCATTCCTATCCAAGATCTTCATGTAGGAGAAATTAGTTAATTATCCTTCTCTGTCTCTTTTATATCAGTTGTTAACAATAGCAAACCCACATTGTAATTGGTGTAACATGGGATTCTTGTTAGTCTTGGAGAGATTACCCAAGGTGGCAGAGTAATGCACAAGAGTCCAAACTCAAATGGCCACCAGAGTGTGGAGTCAACAAAAATGCCTAGAGGCAAGAGGTCAAGGTGGTGGAGTAGGAGAATGTGGAACTCATCTCCTCCCACAAACACATCAAAAACACATCTACAGGATACAGAGGAAGATGGCAGAAGAGTAAGACACGGAGATCACCTTCCTCACCACAGATGCATCAGAAATACATCTACACGTGGAACAACTCCTACAGACACCTACTGAACGCTGGCAGAAGACCTCGGACCTCCCAAAAGGCAAGAAACTCCCCACGTACCTGGGTAGGGCAAAAGAAAAAAGAAAAAACAGAGACAAAAGAATAGGGATGGGACCTGCACCAGTGGGAGGGAGCTGTGAAGGAGGAAAGGTTTCCACACACTAGGAAGCCCCCCCGGGCGGAGACTGCGGGTGGCAGAGGGGGGAAGCTTCGGAGCCACGGAGGAGAGCGCAGCAACAGGGGTGCAGAGGGCAAAGCGGAGAGATTCCCGCACAGAGGATCGGTGCGGACCAGCACTCACCAGCCCAAGAGGCTTGTCTGCTTACCTGCCGGGACTGACAGGGGCTGGGAGCTGACGCTCAGGCTTCGGAGGACAGATCCCAGGGAGAGGACTGGGGTTGGCTGCGTGAACACACCCTGAAGGGGCTAATGCGCCACAGCTAGCCGGGAGGGAGTCCAGGAAAAAGTCTGGAGCTGCCGAAGACACAGGAGAATTTTTCTTCCTTCTTTGTTTCCTGTTGCGCGAAGAGAGAGGATTAAGAGCGCTGCTAAAGGAGCTCCAGAGATGGGCGCGAGCCGCGGCTAACAGCGCGGACCCCAGAGACGGGCATCAGACGCTAAGGCTGCTGCTGCTGCCACCAAGAAGTGTGTGTGCGAGCACAGGTCACTATCCACACCTCCCTTCCGGGGAGCCTGTGCAGCCCGCCACTGCCAGAGGCCCGTGATCCAAGGACAACTTCCCCGGGAGAACGTACAGCGCGCCACAGGCTGGTGCAATGTCACGCTGGCCTCTGCTGCCGCAGGCTTGTCCCATACTCTGTCCCCCTCTGTCCCCCTGGCCTGAGCGAGCCAGAGCCCCCCAATCAGCTGCTCCTTTAACCCCATCCTGAGCGAAGAACAGATGCCCTCAGGCAACCTACACGCAGAGGCAGGGCCAAATCCAAAGCTGAACCCCACGAGCTGTGCGAACAAAGAAGAGAAAGGGAAATCTCTCCCAGCAGCCTCAGGAGCAGCGGATTAAATCTCCACAATCAACTTGATGTACCCTGCCTCTGTGGAATACCTGAAACATCCCAAATTGAGGAGGTGGACTTTAGGAGCAATGATATATATATGTACTTTTTCCTTTTTCTCCTTCTGTGAGTGTGTTTGTGTATGTTTCTGTGTGTGATTTTGTCTGTATAGCTTTGCTTTTACCATTTCTCCTAGGGTTCTGTCTGTCCGTCTTTTTGGTTTTTTAGTATAGTGTTTAGCACTGGTTATCATTGGTGGACTTGTTTTTGGTTTGGTTGCTCTCTTCTTTCTTTCTTTTTTTAAATTACTTTAAAAATTATTTTTAATAATTATTTTAGTAACTATTTTATTTTATTTTACCTTCTTCTTCCTTTCTTTCTTTTTTTTCTCCCTTTTATTCTGAGCCG
>NW_020175536.1:2858772-2946528 GCF_003031525.2 Neophocaena asiaeorientalis asiaeorientalis | reverse complement strand
TGTGAGTGTGTTTGTGTATGTTTCTGTGTGTGATTTTGTCTGTATAGCTTTGCTTTTACCATTTCTCCTAGGGTTCTGTCTGTCCGTCTTTTTGGTTTTTTAGTATAGTGTTTAGCACTGGTTATCATTGGTGGACTTGTTTTTGGTTTGGTTGCTCTCTTCTTTCTTTCTTTTTTTTCTCCCTTTTATTCTGAGCCGTGTGGAGGACCGGCTCTTGGTGCCCGAGCCAGGCGTTAGGGCTATGCCTCTGGATAAGACAAGATCCAGTCTCATTTACCAGAACACAGGCACTAGCCCCCTCCACCAGGAAGCCTACACAACACAGTGAACCAACTTTAGCCATTGGGGGCAGATACCAAAAACAACGGGAACTACGAACCTGCAGCCTGTGAAAAGGAGACCCCAAACACAGTAAGTTAAGCAAAATGAGAAGAAAGAGAAAGTCAGAGCAGATGAAGGAGCAAGGTAAAAACCCACCAGACCTAACAAATGAAGAGGAAATAGGCAGTCTACCTGAAAAAAACTTCAGAAAAATGATAGTAAAGATGATCCAAAATCTTGGAAATAGAATGGAGAAAATACAAGAAACGTTTAACAAGGAACTAGAAGAACTAAAGAGCAAACAAACAGTTATGAACAACACAATAAATGTAATTAAAAATTCTCTAGAAGGGATCAAGAGCAGAATAACTGAGACAGAAGAATGAATAAGTGACCTGGAAGATAAAATAGTGGAAATAACTACTGCAGAGCAGAATAAAGAACAAAGAATGAAAAGAGTTGAGAACAGTCTCGGAGACCTCTGGGACAACATTAAATGCACCAACATTCTAATTATAGGGGTTCCAGAAGAAGAAGAGAAAAAGAAAGGGACTGAGAAAATATTTGAAGAGATTATAGTTGAAAACTTCCCTAATATGGGAAAGGAAATAGTTAATCAAGTGCAGAAAGCACAGAGAGTCCTATATAGGATAAATCCAAGGAGAAATACACCAAGACACATATTAATCAAACTATCAAAAATTAAATACAAAGAAAAAGTATTAAAAGCAACAAGGGAAAAACAACAAATAACATACAAGGGAATCCCCATAAGGTTAACAGCTGATCGTTCAGCAGAAACTCTGTAAGCCAGAAGGGAGGAGCAGGACATATCTAAAGTGATGAAGGGGAAAAACCTACAACCAAGATTACTCTACCCAACAAGGATCTCATTCAGATTTAACAGAGAAATTAAAACCTGTATAGACAAGCAAAAGCTAAGAGAATTTAGCACCACCAAAGCAGCTTTACAACAAATGCTAAAGGAACTTCACCAGGCAGGAAACACAAGAGAAGGAAAAGACCTACAATCACAAACCCAAAACAATTAAGAAATGAAAAACCTACAACCAAGATTACTCTACCCAACAAGGATCTCATTCAGATTTAACAGAGAAATTAAAATCTGTATAGACAAGCAAAAGCTAAGAGAATTCAGCACCACCAAAGCAGCTTTACAACAAATGCTAAAGGAACTTCACCAGGCAGGAAACACAAGAGAAGGAAAAGACCTACAATCACAAACCCAAAACAATTAAGAAAATGGTAATAGGAACATACATATTGATAAACACTTAAATGTAAATGGATTAAGTGCTCCAACTGAAAGACATAGACTGGCTGAATGTATACAAAAACAAAACTGGTATATATGCTGTCTACAAGAGACCAACTTCAGACCTAGGGACACATACAGACTGAAAGTGAGGGAATGCAAAAAGATATTCCATGAAAATGGAAATCAGAGTATTTAGAGAAGAGCTAACACCTATCCTTCTCAAACTCTTCCAAAATATAGCAGAGGGAGGAACACTCCCAAACTCATTCTACGAGACCACCGTCAGCCTGACACCAAAACCAGACAGAGATGTCACAAAGAAGAAAACTGCAGGCCAATATCACTGATGAACATAGATGTAAAACTCCTCAACAAAATACTAGCAAACAGAATCCAACAGCACATTAAAAGGATCATACACCATGATCAAGTGGGGTTTATCCCAGGAATGCAAGACTTCTTCAATATGCTCAAATCAATCAATGTGATACACCATATTAACAAATTGAAGGAGGAAAACAATATGATCATCTCAATAGATGCAGAGAAAGCTTTTGACAGAATTCAACACCCATTTATGATAAAAATCCTCCAGAAAGTAGTAATAGAGGGAACTTACCTCATTCACCAAAGAAGATATGCAGGTTGCCAGCAAACACATGAAAGAATGCTCAGTATCATTAATCATTAGAGAAATGCAAGTCAAAACTACAATGAGATATCATCTCACACTGATCAGAAGGGACATCATCAAAAAAACTACAAACAATAAATGCTGGAGAGGCTGTGGAGAAAAGTGAGCCCTCTTGCACTGTTGGTGGGAATGTAAACTGATACAGCCACTATGGAGAACAGTATGGAGGTTCCTTAAAAAGCTAAAAATAGAACTATCATACGACCCAGCAATCCCACTACTGGGCATATACCCTGAGAAAACCATAGTTCAAAAAGAGTCATGTACCACAATGTTCATTGCAGCTCTATTTACAATAGCCAGGACATGGAAGCCACCTATGTGTCCATCAACAGATGAATGGATGAAGAAGATGTGACACATATATACAACGGAATATTACTGAGCCATAGAAAGAAAGGAAATTGCGTTATTTGTAGTGAGGTGGATGGATCTAGAGTCTGTCATACAGAGCGAAGTAAGTCAGAAAGAGAAGAACAAATACTGTATGCTAACACATATATATGGAATCTTAAACAAACAAACAAAAAATGGTCATGAAGAAGCTCGGGGCAAGATGGGAATAAAGACGCAGAACTACTAGATTGATGTGATGTACCACATTAAGAAACTGAAGAGTAAAAACTATATGATCACCTCAATAGATGCAGAAAAAGCTTTTGAAAAAACTCAACACTCATTTATGATAAAAATCCTCCAGAAAGTTGGCATAGAAGGAACATACCTCAACGTAATTAAGGCCATATATGACAGCTCCACAGCTAACATCATACTCAGTTGTGAAAAGCTGAAAGCATTTCCTCTAAGATCAGGAAAAAGACAATGATGCCCACTCTCACCACTTTTATTCAATAAAGTATTGGAAGTCCTAGCCACAGCAATCAGAGAAGAAAAAGAAATAAAAGGCATTCAAATTGGAAAGGAAGAAGTCAAAATGTCATTGTTTGCAGATGGCATGATACTATACTTAGAAAATCCTAAAGACATTACCAGAAAACTACTAGAGCTCATCAATGAATTCAGTAAAGTTGCAGAATATAAAATTAATATATAGAAATCTGTTGTACTTATACACACTAACAATGCATTATAAGAAAGAGAAATCAAGGAAACAATCTCACTTACCATCACATCAAAAATAATAAAATACCTAGGCATGAACCTACCCCAGGAGGTAAAGGACCTGTACTCAGAAAACTATGACACTGGTGAAAGAAATTGAAGACAACAAAAACAGATGGAAAGATACTGTGTTCTTGGATAGTAAGAATCAATATGTTAAAATGACCATTGTACTCAAGGCAATCTACAGATTCAATGCAATCCCAATAAAAATACCAAGGGTATTTTTCACAGAACTAGAACAAATAATTTTATTATTTTTTCTTTTATTCCAGTTTAATTAATCACATTAAAAAATTAATTTTTATTAGAGTATAGCTGATTTATAATGTGTTAGTTTCTGCTGTACAGCAAAGTGAATAAATTATACATATATCCACTATTTTTAGATTCCATTCCCATATAGGTCATTACAGAGTATTGAGTAGAGTTCCTTGCACTACACAGTACGTTTTTATTAGTTATCTATTTTATTTATAGTAGTGTGTATATGTCAATCCCAATCTCCCAATTTACCCCTTCCTCCCTTTCCACCTTGGTAACCATAAGTTTGTTTTCTACATCTGTGACTCTATTTCTGTTTTGTAAATAGGTTCATTTGTACCATTTTTTTAGATTCCACATATAAGCGAAATCATACATTTGTCTTTGGCTGACATACTTCACTCAGTATGACAATATCTAGGTCCATCCATGTCACTGCAAATGGCATTATTTCCTTCTGTTTTATGGATGAGTAATATTCTATTGTATATATGTACCACATCTTCTTTATCTATTCACCTGTCAATGGACATTTAAGTTGTTTCCATGACCTGGCTGTTGTAAATAGTGCTGCAATGAACTTTGGGGTGCATGTATCTTTTTGAATTATGGTTTTCTCCAGATATATGCCCAGGGGTCACATTGCTGGGTCATATGGTAGCTCTATTTTTAGTTTTTTAAGGAACCTCCATACTGTTCTCCATAGTGGCTGTACCAATTTACATTTCCACCAACAGTGCAGGAGGGTTCCCTTTTCTTCACACCCTCTCCAGCATTTATTATTGGTAGATTTTTTTGATGATGGCCATTCTGACCAGTGTGAGGTGATATCTCATTGTAGTTTTTATTTGCATTTCTCTAATAATTAGTGATGTTGAGCATAGAACAAATAATTTTAAAATTTATATGAGAACACAAAAGACCCCAAATCTCAAGAAAGAACAGAACTGGAGGATTCATGCTCCCTGACATCAGACAATATACAAAGCTATAGGAATCAAAACAGTTTGGTACTGGCACATAAACAGACACGTAGATCCACAGAAGAGAATAGTGAGCCCAGAAATGCACCCACGCACTTATGGTCAATTACTCTATGACAAAGGGGGCAAGAATATACAACGGAGAGAAGACAGTCTCTTCAATAAGTGGTTCCGGGAAAACTGGAAAGCTACATGTAAAGGAATGAAATTAGAACATTCTATAACACCATATATGAAAATAAAATTAAGATAGATTAAAGATCTAAATTTAAGACTGGATACAATGAAACTCCTAGAGAAAAACATTCGCAGAACACTCTTTGACATAAATCCCAACAATAGTTTTTTGGATCTGCCTCCTAAATTAAAGGAAATAAAAGCTAAACTAAACAAATTGGATCCAACTAAATGTAAAAGCTTTTGCACAGCAAAGGAAACCATCAATAAAATGGAAAGACAACCTACTGAATGGGAGAAAATATTTGCAAATGATATGCCTGATAAGGGATTAATAGCCAACATATATAAACAGCTTGTACAACTCAAAATCAAAGAAGCAAACAACCTGATTAAAAATGGGCAGAAGAACTGAGTAGACACTTTTCCAAAGAGGAAATGCAGATGGCCAATAGGCACGTGAAAAGATGTTCAATGTTGCTAGTCATCTGAGAAATGCAAATCAAAACCACAATGAGATATCACCTCACACCTGTCAGAACAGCTATTATCAAAAAGAACACAAATAGCAAATGTTGGCGAGGATGTGGAGAAAAGGGAACCCTCCTACACAGTTGGTGGGAATGTAAACTGGTACAGCCACTGTGGAAAACAGTATGGAAGTGTCTCAAAAAACTAAAAATAGAACTACCATATGACCCAGCTATTCCACTCCTGGGTATATATATATCCAAACAAACAAACAAAAAAATCCAAAACCACTAATTCGAAAAGATACATGCAGGACTTCCCTGGTGGTCCAGTGTTTAAGACTCCAGACTTCCAATGCAGGGGGCCCAGCTTCGATCCCTGGAAGGGTAACTAAGATCCCGCATGCCACATGGCGTAGCCAAAAATATTTTTAAAAAGAAAGAAAAGAAAAGATACATGCACTCCAATGTTCATAGCAACATTATTTACACTTGCCAAGATAAATGTCCCACAGGGGCAAAACTGTCCCCAGTTGAGAACTGCTTTCTTAAAATATATATTTAAAACACTAAGGGACCTCCCTGGTGGTCCAGTGGTTAAGGCTCTGCGCTTCCAATGCAGGGGGCATGGGTTCGATCCCTGGTCGGGTAACTAAGATCCCGCATGCCACATGGCATAGCCAAAAAATTTAAAAAAAGAAAGAAAAGAAAAGATACATGCACTCCAATGTTCATAGCAACATTATTTACACTTGCCAAGATATGGAAGCAACCTAAGTGTCCATGAAGAGATGAAATGGATAAAGGCATGGTATATATATATGTGTATATATATATATATACATATATATATGTATATACACACATATATATATATATGGAAATAAAACTCAGCCATAAAAAAGAATGAAATTCTGCCATTTGCTACTATGTGGATGGTCCTAGAGAGTATTATGCTTAGTGAAATAAGTCAGACAGAGAAATACAAATACTGTATGTTTCACTTATATGTGGAATCTAAAAAGTAAAACAAATGAATGTATATTAAAAAAAGAAACAGACTCAGACATAGAGAATGAACTAAGGGTTACTAGTGGGGAGAGGGAAGGGTGAAAGGGCAAGATAGGGCTATGGGATTAAGAGAAAATAACTACTATGAATAAAATAAATAAGCTATAAGGATATATTGTACAACACAGGGAAATATTGTCATTATTTTGTAATAACTTTAAATGTAGTATAATGTATAAAAATATTGAATCACTATGTTGTACACCTAAAACTAGTATAATATTGTAAATCAAACATACTTCAATAAAAAGTTTTTTCAGTGCTTAAAGCAAGCATGGCGAGATAACAGGCCTTGTCTTAGGACCAAGCATAACATCTGTTTATTGGGAAACAGTAAACAAATGTTTATTAAACATTATGGGGAAAATTATGGGAAACATTATGGGAAAATAATGAAATAGCACTTTCCCTCTCTCCCAAGGAAGTCCAAAAACAGTTCAAGTTTCCAAGTGATGCACAGCACCAGCTCAGAGTCCTGTGGTCCTGGATGTTCTGTTCCATCAGAGTCCCCTCTTGGACCAATGGAAAGCATGGAATAGTGCACCTTCAATATCATCTTCTATGAAAAATTTTGTTATAACTGAATACAAAATGTAGTTCCTACCTCTCTAGTAGCCAATAGAAAAGGTAAACTCAACTATAAATTAGGAAGCATAACAATTCCTTAGTGGAGAAGCTAGGTTGCAAAAGAAATTTATCATGAGACTCCTGTATATAGAAAACAGAAAACAGTCTAATGGACCATGTCAAATCCAGCCCCATCCTGGTTTGGCAATTTGAAATACATTTGTATATTTTGAACATGTAGAATATGTCATTTTTCAAGCAAAATTCAAGGAAAATTACGTGTTTTACTTTAAATTTCACATTAATTTAAAATTAAATTTTGTCTCCAGTCTTGCTTGCATGAGTGGGAGAAAGTTGGCAACAATACCAAAGAGAAAATGCCTTATATAGCATACAATGCTTTGCATTGCTCATATTATATAGTCTATATTCAACGCTGTTTGTTGAATGTCTGAATGAATGTTCCAGAAAGAGAGGCTTTTTTGGGGGGTTGGGGGGCCCGCTGTTTGGCTTGTGGGATCTTAGTTCCCTGACCCAGGCCCTCGGGCCCTTGGCAGTGAGAGCGCCGAGTCCTAACCAGTGGACCACCAGGGAATTCCCGGGAAAGAGAGGCTTTAAACTAGAGCTCCAAGGCAACAGAGGATTCTCTACCAGCCAGCCAAGGACTAAATTATTAGCATCACAATCTACAACGATATCTCTTTAACATTCAACAGACAAGACTTAGTTTATTTGCAAGAGCGTTATCAAAGATTTTTTTCAGAAAATGTGATATTCTTCTCAGCAGCCCCAGGGCTTCTTGGAATTTCTACTAATAATTCCAGATATTTGAGTGAAATTACCAAGCACCCCTCATTCTGCAGATAAAGAAACAAAAAGCAATTTTATTTGACAATGAGATTGTAACAGATCATTCATGTACATGATGAATGGGCCTTAGAAGGAGTGGGAGTGGGAATATCTCTCTAAGGGCCACCAAGCATGAGACATAATTAGGTGCAGTCACCCTTCAGTGCTATTCAATCACGGCATTCATCCCCCAGAGTGGGAATGTGCTTTCTCAGTTCTTCTCAAGGCACTGCTCCAGGTAACCACTATTGATGGATTGAGGTTGATGTAAAAGAGAAAAACAATTTGCATTTCTGGAGATACAAAATGTTTTCCTATCTAAGTGATCATTATTCAAAGTTCTGTCAGTTATTTTATTGGGGAATGGAAATCAAAGTTATCATAAGGCCAAATTATTTACTCAAGGGCCAACCTCTTATAACTTAGTGTCCCTTCCCCCCACCCCAAAATCCCTCTCCACGGACTAGACATGCAAATATAATGTCAACCAACTGCAATTTTTTCTAATGATGCAAGATCCGTGAAATCAGTGAAGAGATGTGTGATAACTTCTAGAATCAAATGCAAAGCCATTTGCAAATGAGGATCTGACAAAATTAAATGAATAACTGAGGAAAAGACACTTAACAAGGGAGATGACAGGATAAGAACCTCAAGAGAAGATGATTTTCCTGAGGAAAAGACACTTAACAAGGGAGATGACAGGATAAGAACCTCAAGAGAAGATGATTTTCCTGAGGAAAAGACACTTAACAAGGGAGATGACAGGATAAGAACCTCAAGAGAAGATGATTTTCATATCAAGACCTTTAAAAAAGACTTCGAGAAAATTAACGAAGTCTGTAAATATTTTTGCAAAGGTGATACTCTTTATAATCTGCAAACCTAAAATGCGAAATGAAGGATATCATATTATACTATCAAACAATTTTGTCAGAAAAAATTACTCCAGAAAACAACCTGGTTTATTTCTTCTTGATTCTTAGAATTAAAGCCCTGTGTATACATTATTAAATAGAACAGATTCACAGTTTTAGCGTATTTTCATTATTCATTGTTAATTTCAGTCTCCATTTAAGTTTGATTCACCAGGTGACTTTTCCCCAGGACTATTTATTCTCTGATAATAAGGATCTTCTGTAAATAGTTTGAACTTGAACACCACTGCCCCTACACACACTGATAATCTTTCACTAAGATGACATGTTTTCAGTACATCTACAAAATTACAGTGGGCTCTGCTATCTTTTTCCTTCCATTTAGCTATTAACGGCTATATGTATGGCAACCAGCCAGGCCTAACCATGTGCAAAAAGGATAGAGTTTCCTGGCATATGATTGGAATGGGCACCGACACTGACATGCATGGAGTTTATTTTCAAGGGAACACCATCCACCTACGAGGGACTCACCGCGACTCCCTGGCCCTGTTTCCCCATGTCTCCACAACAGCATTCATGCAGCCGGACCATGCAGGTAAACTTGGCCGGGCCAGCTCAGGTGATCAAATTCCTATTTTCAGGCATATACTCTTTTTTTTTTTTTAACATCTTTATTGGAGTATAATTTCTTTACAATGGTGTGTTAGTTTCTGCTTTATAACAAAGCGAATCAGCTATTACATATACATATATCCCCATATCCCCTCCCTCTTGTGTCTCCCTCCCACCCTCCCTGTCCCACCCTTCTAGGTGGTCACAAAGCACCGAGCTGATCTCCCTGTGCTATGCAGCTGCTTCCCACTAGCTAGCTATTTTACATTTGGTAGTGTATATAAAGGTCCATACCACTCTCTCACTTTGTCCCAGTTTACCCTTCCCCCTCCCCCAGAAGAAATTGTTTGAATTAGGGCACTTCTGGGTGTACAGAAAGAGGTATAGTCCTGATTAGAATCAGAGAATCCTGACTATTTTATTTCAAATATATAGTGTAAAGGACAAAGGAAAGGTGTCTAAAATAACATCCACAAAGCAGAAGTGGGAGTACTCCAAATGACCTTGCCTCACAAATCCTAGAATGCTCTTGATTCATATCCATGAACAATTCAGGCCAAGAAAGAGGAATTTTTGTTGTTGTTCTCTTTAAGCACAAACATCATTTTAGTTACTGCTCTGAAGCGTCAACCAGGCATGAGCAACCCAGTGGTTGCTTCCAGGTTATGGACATGAACTTGTCTGCCTTCTTTAGTGACTGATGGTAGTCTCTTGATGAGTCCCAGATGGGGACTTCCCTATTTTCATTCTCTTGGGCACCCAGAAAGCAAGCTGCATTGGGTCTTAAGTTCATGGAGAGCCCATTGAAATACCAGTACCTGTCCCTTCTCTTAGTGATTCCCAAGCTAATTATATAACGGGGGCATTTTAATAAAAGATATAGAACAATATATGGCAGCATATGCTGTCTCATGAAAAATAAGAATAGCGAGTGCTACGGGTGTTCAACGTGTTTCTCCAACCCAACTTTTTCATTAGTCTTAAGAAGAAACCAATATTCTACCCAAGATGAGTACTTGCCAGCTCTGTCTCCTTTATGAATGGGTATTTACTCCTTTACTCCACACTAGAACTGCAGTTTAGATGCCTCTCCGTGTCACTGGTTAAGAACTTGAGGTTTGAGCTTCAAAACTTTTGCCTAAGAACTGACTCAGAGTAGGAGCTCCATAATCCTTGCCTTGTAAACTTCTAGTATTCAACATTTCTATATTAATATAATTGATCAATTATGAATCATCCCAAGGGATGCCTTGGGAACAATGATCTTTTTTTTAATGCACTCTTCAAGACCAAAGAGGGAAGGGGAGGAAAACAGCCAAATAGGTTTAACCCATAGAAAGAGGCATTCAAAACTAGAGATGGCTGGAATAATTTTAGGGTTTTGGCTACTTACTCATGTGCCCTACAGACTTCTAAAGAGCTACATGACGATGTTTTCCAGTTTATATTTGGTGGTGAGTATAAATTGGTTATTGCTGAAAAGCTTAGTTATTTCACCAATTCCTGTCCCATATCTCTAAGCCAAAAGGAGTGCCCAAAACATGGGTAGAGGAGCCTGTCAGTTGCAAGTCAAACGTTTTCTCTTTGAATCTTTTTTTTTTAACCACTTTATTGATGTATGACTGATACACAAAAAGCTGTATATTTAATATATGTAAATTGATGAGTTTGGAGAGAAGTATGCATCTGTGAAAACATCACCACAATCAAGGCCTTAAGCTCCTTTTTGTTCTTAGAGAAGATAATTCCTCATCTGTTGAAGGAATGATGAACACATCAATAATGAGCTGCCTGGAGACCCACATAGGCAGAGGAAGCTCTCGCCATGTCTGTCTTCCGAGGTTTCTTCTCTCTGGTTTTATAGAGACCCTTCCTCATGACGGTCACCGCGGGGTGCTAGGGTACCCCATGAACCAGTGGTTTGGGCTCATCCTAAAGGGGCAACTTGGCAGTATTTAGACATGTGTAGCATGATAGAAGCTATCTCTGTGCTTTGTAGGTAGTTAACGAGACCCACACTCTCACCTCTGAGAACAGAGTCTACTAGAGGAAGGGAAGATTTATTGATCCAATAATTTCACTGAAAGTTGATACTTTCCAATAATTTGGTTTTATATGATTTTATGGTGAATTCAGTTAAGATATGTGTACCTGATGCCAAGGCATCTACAAAATTCAGCTTAAAAATTATATTGTTCTCAGTCAGACATGATTGTTGGTTTTTCTTTTCATCTGGCATCATGTAGACTTACCATTGGAAACAAGACCATCCTCTGCTCAAGGGCTTAATGAAGAAATACATTTGGCTTTAATAATAATACCTTACTTGTGTATTGCACTTTACAGGTTATGAACACCTTTAGGGCAAAAGTCATGACTTCAGAAACGTGACCTAATTTGAATTTTGTCTAGAATATTCATCTTATGGATAATGAGTTCCTTTTAAACTGGGTGGGGCGAAGATAATCATCACCTATCAGTGATTTTCTAGGAGTGACCACCTTCTAATAGGTGTGTACAATAGGGAAGACCCAGAGAAATCATCTGTTGGCAACAACTTTGCAAGTTTTATTTGTCCATGACAAATGAATTTCAGATGGTATTTTTCCCCATAAGTAAATATATTCAGAGTAATTTATTCCCCTTGGCATCTGATTTTTAAATACTATATAAAGATGATATTTTAAAAATCCACCTTATCGGTTATTTTGAAATAAATTACATAGGTTTGCTAACAAACCAAAATCAAACTCTCGAGCATCGCACACAACGCCAAGCTATTTCTCTTCCAGGCATCTTCAGGGTGTTTTGCTCCACCCTGTACCACTTCCAGAGAGGCATGAATCAAATATATGAGGTCAGCAGCTGCGGCAACAAGGACCCTTCTGAACAGCCGTACGGGATGATAAGAACCTTTTACATCGCCGCTGAAGAGGTAGAATGGGATTATGCCCCTAACAAAAACTGGGAGTTTGAAAAGCAGCACTCGGACGGAGGATGGGAAAGGTACCACAGGCGATGCCGCCGCGGAGTCTCTCGGTTGGGGTCGCACATGTCAAACGTGGAAACTAAAAATGCCCTGGTTTTGTCTGCCCAGTTCTGGCAGACAAGAGATTTTACTCAGGGGCACGAAAGCTTAGGGAAGCTGCCCTCTGTGTCCCAAGAAAGGGTCTGAAGTCATTTTAAGGGCGCTCCCGCGGCGGTATCGGTCCACATCTGCTGGCTAGTTTCAAGGGTGGCTGTCGGACCAGCGAATGTGGCTTTGAGTGAGCGTCTGGACTGAAAGGGTTTAGGCAAAGAGGCCCATCTCACAGTGATCCTGGGAGGACAAAAGGATGTAGAGGGAGGCAGAGATGGTGCGTAGATCTGGGGTGAGAGGATGGGCAGCTGTAGATTGAGGACCGCGGGGGCCATTGGCCAAGCGCTGACCGTGGGGGACAACCAGGGAGCACGTAGGAGGCATTGGCAGAGATCCCCGAGTTGGGTCAGGAAAAGCAGGTCTCTTTGGATGACTTGGTACCCAGAAAGTCCACCAGATTGACCCTCCTGGGCAGCGCTGTCGGCCAATGCTAAGCACCAATGAATGAGCGGAGGCAATGAGATGCTGGGGTAACACCCAGGCATTGTTTTTTGTTTTTGTTTTTTTGCGGTACGCGGGCCTCTCACTGTTGTGGCCTCTCCCATTGCGGAGCACAGGCTCCGGACACGCAGGCTCAGCGACCATGGCTCACAGGCCCAGCCACTCCACAGCACGTGGGATCTTCCCGGACTGGGGCACGAACCCGTGTCCCCTGCATCGGCAGGCGGACTCTCAACCGCTGCGCCACCAGGGAAGCCCAGCATTGGTATTTTTAAAAGCTCCCCAAATAATTCAAATATCAGATTCTAGATTAAGAACCACAGCACGGGGCTTCCCTGGTGGCGCAGTGGTTGGGAATCCACCTGCCGATGCAGCGGACATGGGTTCGAGCCCTGGTCCTGGAAGATCCCGCATGCTGCGGAGCAGCTAAGCCCATGCGCCACAACGTCTGGGCCTGCGCTCTGCAACAAGAGAAGCCACCACACCGCAACAAAGAGTAGCCCCTGCTCACCACAACTAGTGAAGGCCCGCGTGCAGCAACGAAGACCCAACACAGCCAAAAACTTTAAAAATAAATAAATTTAAAAAAAGAAGGAAAACGGGCGTATCATGCCAGACACCCAAGGGTTAAGGGGCATAGCCCAAGACCCCTTCCCTCACCTGGCTGCAAGCCCCCTGCCCTAAGCCCACCAGGGCCGCCGGGTAGAGCCAAGGAGGAAAGGAATAGAAGCATCTCAGGCACAGACCTGCAGACCTTTCCCCCAAAGTTAACACCCTCTGCTTGGGTATCACTGTCCCATATACGGATGAGGAGACTCGGCCCAGTTAAGTGGTCCAACTAGTCACTGTTAGAGTTGGAGTTGAACATAGACCTTTTGAAGGACAAATCCTCTTCTCAACACAAGCTGACTTTCACACCCTTGTTCCTCTTTGATATTTATTATCACACTTCCCTTGCCCTCCCCTCCCCAGCCCTCGTACTAATCCTCTGTGGTTATGCCCCCCCCCACCAATTCTCCCACACCCAGCTGTTCCGAGTATTAACCTGTTTTGTTTCTCTTCTTACTTGGCCTGTTTTGAGGGTTCAGGCTAATGCAAAGAATGTAATGGTGCCACCTTATGGACAAAAGAAGAAACACAATGACTCTCCATTTTTAAAAGATTTGCCTCAAGGACAGGACGGTTTAAAATTCATTCAATGATTCACCAACCCAGTTTGCTAAACCAGACACCCCTCCTGCTAAACCAGTGCTGCCAATACAAGTTAAAGACTGATACTGCAGTAGAAAATGAAATGAATATTAATTTTGCTTTTTATAAAATGATGATTTCATTAACAGGCTGCCATCACTGAAGAAATCATCGTATAATAATTTTGTCACGTGTACAATCTTAGCCCATGAGTGTGTAAGAAATTCACTTTCTTGAAACTCAGTGTAATTTCTGTTCTCAGCCCCATCCCTCTGGGCTGGCAGGAAGAGCTAGCTTTGGTCTTCTGAGATTGTCTCCCAAGCTGCATAGAGAGATAGACAGAGGGTGCTGAATGTGTCTGCACCCTGCCCCTGCCACTCTGGACTGTGCCCATAAATAAATAAAAACAAAGTGAGATGAGAGCATTTTCACCTATTAAAAATACAACAGATCTGTAGATAAAAGTGCAGTACAGAAATGAAATGCCAAGTCATCCCAGTGGCAATCTGTGGCACCCCTGTAGATCAGAGCCCAGGAACGAATGCCCCTCTGCACCCCAGTTGCTATGCCTCTGCCGTTTGACCCAAGGCCATATCATAGGACACCTCTAGTTTTCAGACTACCCCTCAGTATGTGTTTTCCCTGAGACATTTATGGTCCTGGTCAGCATAGACCCTCTGCCTCAACTTGGAACCTGGAAGTCTTTCCCAGAAAGGCAACAAATGGGACCATTGGCGCAATGCCAGGGTCTGTGCAATGAGAAGGAATTTGAAAATAGAGAGTAGGTTGCTATAGAGAAATAAAGTTATACCTAGCACTCCTGAGCTTGTGGACTGAGATGCATGTAATTTAACTAACCTGGGATTCCAGACGAGACTCGCCATCTACCTAGAGGCTGTCATACAGAGTGAAATAAGTCAGAAAGAGAAAAACAAATACCGTGTGCTAATGCACATATATGGAATCTACAATAACAGTACTGATGAACCCAGTGACAGGGCAGGAATAAAGACGTGGACGTAGAAAACGGACTTAAGGACACGGGGGGGAAGGGGAAGTTGGGACGAAGTGAGAGAGTAGCATGGACATATATACACTACCAAATGTAAAATAGATAGCTAGTGGGAAGCAGCAGCATAGCACAGGGAGATCAGCTCGGTGCTTTGTGACCACCTAGAGCCGTGGGATAGGGAGGGTGGGAGGGAGGCTCAAGAGGGAGGGGATATGGGGATATATGTATACATATAGCTGATTCACTTTGTTGTACAACAGAAACTAACACAACATTGTAAAGCAATTATAGTCCAATAAAGATTATATATATGTATATAAAAGACTCGCCATCTATTGAGCACACCCCATGAGCGAAGCATTTTACTAGGCCTTTTACAAACCCTATCTGATATGACCCTCGCCACACACTTGACCCATTCCATCAGCTTTGGCCCATGTGACATCCTAGTGAGATGATAGAGCAAGCACGTATGTGTTTCTTAATAGGTGTCTGACACAGACACAGCTTTACAGGTCTTAACTTATATGATCCTCACACCAGTCCTGGGAGGTAGATGGATTCTCATCACGTCATTTTGCAGAGAAGGGAAACTGGAAAACAGCAGAGGTGGCCCGAGAGTCGGTGCTTGTCGCCACCACACGTTACTAGGACTCCTGGAAAAATAAAAGTAGAAGAAAAATTCTCTTCTCTTGGAAAGCACACAGTGGTGGGTAGAAGATATACATGCATTTGTTAACTACCTACTGTGTGCTAGGCATCGTGCAAAGTGCTGAGAAGGGCACACAAGGTCCTTTTCATACAGAATTCATGGTCCATGGGGCAGACACTAGGACAAGCACACTGAGTCATGCAGTCACTGTGGGGAGGGAAGCCCCATCTTGGGGGAAAGGGGGGGAGAGGGTAGGTGATCAGGGAAAGCTTCTGGGAAGAAGTAGTCTTTGAGCTGGGACACGAAGAGAGGGTCAGTTGAAGAGGTGGAAGTGTGCTCTCAGCACAGGAAGGCAGCAAGTGGATGCCTGGAGGAGTGGAGGGCATGTGGAGCTCAAGAGGGTGAATGTTTAGAATGGCATGAGCATAGGGCATGTGGGGGGGGGCAATGATAGGAAACCAGGTTTGGGAGGTTGGCAGAGGCAGGTAGGGAAATGGTATGAGAGCTAAATCGAGGAGTCTGCCAGTGGGAAGCCTTAAAAAGCTTTTCCACGAGGACCGACCAACATGCTCAAATTTGCGGCTGCAATGTGGAGCAGCGGTCCCCAACCTTTTCGGCACCAAGGACCGGTTTCGTGGAAGATAATTTTTCCACGGAAGGGGGAAGGGGGGTGGATAGTTCAGGCAGTAACGCAAGCGATGGGGAGCGATGGGAAGCAGCGGATGAAGCTTCGCTTGCTCGCCTGCCGCTCACCTCCTGCTCTGTGGCCCGGTTCCTAACAGGTCGCGGACCAGTACCGTACCGGTCTGTGGCCCAGGGGTTGGGGACCCCTGGAGTAGAGAATAGAGAGAGGAAAGGAGCACTGGAGGCAGAGAACATGGTTAGGAACAATTCCAGTTAATACAGGTAAGTGATTAGATTAGGTAGGTGGCTTAGAGTGTCGGCAGTTTAATAGTAGGGAAATGGAAGCATATGAGACACACTATATTTGGAGATAAAGTCAATAGATTTGTTTCTATCTTCTGTGATGATCTAGCTTGGTGCTAGATAAAATATATAGTTGATCCTCATTATTTGCAGATTCCATGTGTGTGAATTTGCCTACTCGCTGAAATTTATCTGTAACCCCCAAGTCAATTCTTGTGGTGCTTTTGTGGTCACTTGCAGATATGAATAAATCAGTAAAAAATGTATGTCCCTTGATGTTCACATTCCCAGCAGAGGTCAAACCAACAATGCATCCTTCTGCCTTCTTGTTTCAGCTCTCCTACAGAAACAAGTGTCCTCTTGGTCATCTATTTAGTGCCACTTTCTTTTTTCTTCTTTGTGCTTTTTGTTGGTGATTTAGCTGTTTAAAATGGCTCCCCCAGCTTGGGGCTGAAGTGCTGTCTAGGGTCCCTTAGCACGGGAAGGCTGTAATGTGCCCTTACAGAGTAAATACATATCAGGTGCTAGATAAACTTCATTCAGGCATGAGTCATAGTACTGTTGGCCATGAGTTCAGTATTTATGGATCAGCAATATCTATTGCATAAGATGTCTTTAAACAGAAACACACAACAAACAAGGTTCTATATTGATCTGTTGATGAAAATATTGTGACCCGAGGTTCGAAGGGACCTAACCCGGCGTTTTCCCTAGGAAAAGTGGTTCAGTATTTGTTAATTCAGTGTTTGGGGTGACTCTCTAGAACATAACTACTGTGAATAACAAGAATCAACTGTATCTGTATTGAGGGAATTCCCTGACAGTCCAGCGATTAGGACTTTGCACTCTCACAGTCGGGGTCCAGGTTCAATCCCTGATCAGGGAACTAAGATCCTGCAAGCCGTGCAACGTGTATATATTTGTATATGTATGCACAATACACAGCCCACAGACTTTCTTGAGCTCTTTAAAATGGAAAAGCATAACAAGGGACAGAATGATACCTAGAAAATCTGGAGGAATGCAGGGTGGTAGAATGTGTGTGTATGTGCATGGGTGAGCAGGTGTGTGAGGTTAGTTAGTTCCAAGAAGAGAAGTGCAACCTCAAAGGGCTCTTACGAGTCTCTAACTAAAGCTGGTCAGGGATTGAGTGTCAGTAGGGCTTTAGAGCAATGGTTCCCAAGAGTGGACCATAGTCCAGTGCCGGACTGCCCACATCTGAGCACCCAGAGATGCTTTCAAATGCAGAATCCTGGTCCCACTCCCCGAGAGCCTGATGCAAAAAACCAGCTCCCCACAGAGATCCTGATTGCTGCCAGATTTGGGAAGCACTGTTCCAGTGCACCCCCGAATCATGCAGAAGCACTCGAGGATTTTCTTACCCTCTAACAACTTTAATTCCTGTTGCTTCCGATTTGCAGACATGGACATATATTTATGAACCACACTGAAAACTGGATTGGCTCTCAGTACAAGAAAGTGGTTTACAGGGAATACACCAATGGAGAATTTGTGGAGCTCAAAGCCCAACCGCCACAAGAGGAACACTTGGCACTCCTGGGTATGGCACAGATCGCAGCCGTGCACTGCCGGCACACACACACACACACACACGCACACGCACACGCACACACACAAGAGGGCTAATCTAGAGGACTTTTAGAAATCCGTCTCCATTTTTAAAAGTACAAGTCAACTTATATAAATAGTAAGGCTGTAATGTGTGTTATTATTAAAATAAGGCACCATGAGATTACTAGACTCATAAATTATGAAACAGCCCATCCATCTTCACCATCTATTAACATCAGCTCCCAAGCTTGCTTGTCATACCAAATGAGTAATCTCCCATGGGAACATTCCTTCTTTTGAGCCCTGTGTGTGGACAGATCTCTGAAGAAAGGGTGCTGATCTTGCGGAGGGGGCTGTGCCGCACCCCCCCCCCAAAAAGCCCCGTTTGGTTTGCTCAGTAAAATGACACAAACCAGCGACTTCATCAGAGGCAAGCGCAGCAGCACTTCAGCCAGTGGAGCGGGAGGCCCATCTATTCATTTTCTGCAGCTCAGGGAGAGGTCTGCATTCCTGAAGCTGCAAAGGGCACAGGACAGGCCCGCCTCTGGTCATTACTGTTCCCTGTGACCCACCAGGCGGTAAATCAGAAAGCATCTGCTCCCTCTCACCAATCCAGCAAGGCGTGTGCCATTTACGTGGTCGTGTATACATAAATAGTGATCTTAATATATGTATGCACATGTCCCATCTGTAACTCTACCCCAAACTACTGCTTAAAAACACGCCTAGATTTATCATTAAAAGAGTGCTTTTCAGACACTTTCTGATTCATACTAAGTATTTCTTCTGAAGATAATAATAGTCCAACAAATTTTAGATTTATTTAGGCCTTTCATCAGTAAGGTTATCCCTTGGTATCCACAGGAGATTTGTTCCAGGACCTCCATGGGTACCAAGATGCTCAAGTCTCTTATATTAAATGGCTTAGTGCTCTTGGCCCTCTGTATCCGTGGACTCTGCATCCACTCATACGGACAGACAACTACATTTCTCAGAAGAGCAATTAAAACCATGGTTTGAACCAGTGAAGAATGGATGGGTGTGGTCTGACTCTCAACCGTGGTGTATCTCCCTGTGAATGTAGAATGCAAATACATATTGAGAACCACTGAGATCGGGTCTGATGTGCTTCCAAGATGGAAGTCTGTTTCCACCTCTCTCAAGCAATGCCTTGTGAAGACCCCTTTGCGTATGATACTTTGTCAGTGTGGCTGAGCAAACTGGGTTTGTGGCACGTTCTGGGCACCAAGAGGCACCTGTCACGGGTGAGGGTCATCCCGCAGTAACGTGGGTACAGGCCTCTCCAGAGATGTGTGGGCCTATTTCCACTGGCACTCAGGCTGGTTGCTTGTAACAGAAATGTGTACACGTGAGGTGCTGAAGAACACATGTCTCATGAAGGTATTCAAATACTGAGAAACAGCATCGGACGTTTGGACATGCATTGGTGAAATCACTATCTTGATCACAAATCAATACATATGTTTTAATTTTGTTATCTTAGAAATCCCTTTTATACACATCAGTTCATTGCATCCTCACTATTATATCCATTAACCAGATAATGAGTAGTTTTAACCTTACCAAAGGTTACACACAGAGGGATTACAACTGAAAGTCACCATATCCTACATCATTAGTATGCTTGGAATTATATATATAAAATATACATATATTTTAACTAAAAAAATTTGAATTGACATTATATTTTCATAGTCATTTGGTTCCCAATGCCTTAATGATAACAAAACGGGCACTTGTTTCTGAAATAAAAACAAGCAAACAAAAAAAGTCACCATGTCCTGTGGCTATAGCTTTTCCTGGAGAGTATGTCTCAGCAGTATAAAAGTTTAAGCATTTATTTGAGTATTTACTGTGCTTCAGTCCTTACTGTAACCCTCTGAGAAAGGTGTTATTAAACTCATGTTACAGATAAGGAAGTTGACTCAGGTCACTTAACTTGCTCAAGGCCTCTCCAATAAGTAAGTGAAGGAGGCAGGATCTGAACCCTGGTTGGTGCAATCGCCAAACATGAGGTGATATTTAATGCTGCCAATATCTCCTTCTAGAGGAAATACACTAATAACGATCCTAACCTTCGTTTATTTTGTCAAATACTACCTACATGTAAATTACACCAATGTTGAAAAGAGCAACGACAATGCACACAGGTCTGTGTTTTGCCTTTAGGCCCAATGATTCATGCTGAGGTGGGCGACTCCATCCTGATCATATTTATGAACAAGGCTGATCGGCCCTACTCCATCTCAGCCCACGGAGTGGAGGACATGGAGAGTGGGAAGGGACTCCCAGTGCCTGTCACAAAGCCAGGTAACTTACCCCACAGATCTGCTCCATCCTGATGAATACTGCAGACTCAACTCTTCTCTGATCTTTTCTGAACTCTGAAGGGTTTTGGAGAGCTCATTGTAATGTCAGTGTGTTCCAACCATTACCCCAATATGAAATCACCATTCATCCAATGACCAAGCGCTTATGGAGTTCCTACAGCTCCATTAGGAACCTTAAAGGGTATTAAGACATAACAGCTAACACATATTCAGTGTTAACATTGTGCCAGCTTTTACATTTAAAACAAAAAATTTTAAACTCATTTATCCTTAAAATAACCCGGGGTGGTAGACACTAACATATTTCATTTAACCTGATACCATCAATTGTAATGGCCATGATTACTTTATCTGTTACTAAAGAAAGAAAAGAAAAAACACGCTGCCAATTAAACTTTAACATGCCACTGATTGAAAGATACATCCTGACATCGGATGTGCTAAATTGTGAAAAATGTGCATCCTGCAATTGATGAAGTATGGTAGTTATGCCCATTTAACAGGTGACTGAAGCAAAGAGGAGTAAAGAACTTAACCAGGTCAGACGTTAGTAACAGCGGAACTCAGTTTGTTTGACTTCAGGACCTGGGCTCTTAACCACACATTTCTCTCAAGATGCTTAAAATGAGTTTGAAAGAAAAAAAGATGAATCATTTCAGCAAGAGTGCAGATTACGCAAGATGAACTTCTAAGTGGTGAAGAATTTCAAGAATATATCTGAGAGTGTTGATAACATTTCAGAGAAGGAAAACCCGTGAAGACTGATTGTCTAATTAGGAACAATTAGGGAAGTCTTTATAAAGGAGATAGAACTCCAACTGGCTTTTAAAAGATGCATTGAAGGGAGAGAGGAGCTCACAATTTAAGGAGCTTCCATAATATTTACACAGTTAAAGTGTGCTTGTGATAAATGTCAAGAGCCCCTGTGACCTTCAGTTATGAAATTGATAGCAATCATAGGTATAATTACAGGGGAGTTATATTCCATTTTACCTCTGATGAATACATAATAGCATTATAATAATGCTATATAATTGCAATAAAGGTCATATAAATTTAAAAAAATTTAAATAGGTATAAAGAAAAGAAAACAATCTAATGCATCACTAGAAAAAGTTAGTAAGGTATCTATTCAAGGTTGGGTTGTGGGAAGGAAAATGGTTATTGGCTACTATTCCAACTTCTGCCACTCCCTACTCCCAATATCAGAAGTTGCTTCAAGAAACTTCTCATGAACATCTAAATGTCTATCTACAGAGAGATAGTCAATTTTGGAATATTCTTAGAATGGACCATTGTACAATCATTAAATGACATTTAAGAAAGTTTTAATAACATGGGAAAGACTTGTTAAGCAAAATACAAACATAGAAGAAAGACCAGAAGGGAAATAAGCCAAAATGTTAATAATGGTTTTATCTTTGTGGTGGTATTTTAAACAGCAGAGTGATCATCTTTTCTATTTCCTCACATTTTTTATACCTTCTAGGTTTTCTATAATGGATGTGTCTTGCTTTGATGAAGAGGGAAATGATTTAAAATGGATCAAAAAAGCTATTAAATATATTTATTTTTGATGGTTGAAAGCAACTCTAGAAGGAGGAAGAAAGGTGCCTATTAGCCATGGGGAGTGCGGAGCTCTGGTAGGGCTGTGGGCAAGCTGGTGTGACCCCTCCCAGGCTGTTGTGCCCTGGTGGTGAGGAGTGGCAAGGGACACAACTTCTCTATGCTGACTGGCCTTCCAAGAGTCCTAGATGTGAGGGTTATGAGAGTAGGGAGAAAAATGTTTAGAGCATGGCAAAGGAGAAATTATTACTATTATTTTTACTGGAACTCAGAGGGATTCAGTCCCCACAAGGGTCTCTAATAAGGCAGAAAGATTTGGAAGAACCCAGAGGTTAGATGTAGGAGCAATAAACTAACTTTGTGCAGGAAGTCCAGGCAACTTGGAGAAGAAAGTTTAATCAGGGCATGCATGCGATGAAGAGAGCAAACTAGCATTTTAAGAAAAGTAAGCCCCTATCAGTTTTCTCCTCCTCCTCCTCCTCCCCGTCCTTCTTCTTCTTCTCCTTCTTCTTCTTCTTCTCCTCCTTCTCCTTCTTCTTCTTCTTCTTCCTCTTCCTCCTCTTCCTCTTCCTTTTCTTCTTCGTCCTCTTCTTCTCCTCCTCCTCCTCCTCCTCCTCCTTCTTCTCCTTCTCCTCTTCCTCCTCTTCCTCCTCCTCCTCCTTCTTCTTCTTCTTCTTCTTGTTCTTCTTCTCCTCCTCCTCCCCCTCCCTCCTCTCCCCCCACTTTCTCCTCCTCCTCCCTTTCCCCTTCTCCTTTCCTCCTCCTCCTTCTTCTCCTTCTCTTTCTTCTTCTCCTCCTTCTTCTTCCTCTTCCTCTCCTCCTTCTTCTCCACCTTCCTCTTCTTCTTCTTCTTCTCCTTTTTATTAAATCACTCAACAAACATTTACTTAGCATCCTCTTTTTGTTGAGAACTGGGCTCCCAGCTGGGGTAGACGATGGATTGTTCCAACTTTAACACCACCCCTGTAGTCACTTGCATTTAGAAAGCTAAATATCAGTTGTTTATCTTGTGATTACCAAGGCATAGGGGCTACAATGAAAATCATGGAAACTAGACCTAAAATTATATCGCTAACCAACTGGTACATGAGCAAACCTGGAGCAAAGTTTCATGTAAGCATTACTGTTGTTTTGCTTTGTGACTCACATTCAGCTGTAGGTTGCTTGTCCTGATAGGCTGGGGAAGGGACACAGTTCAAAAGGAGATAACAATTTAAATGAGCCTTTTACAATGTGATTATCTTGATAATTCATGAATATATTTATGACTCCTTTGCAAGGCTCTGGGTCAGCCCCAGGGGATGCACAGATATGGGGCCTGACAAGAGGGAGTGCATGTATTTGTCATTAGTATACATACAAATTCGCAATTATTGACTGCCTTCAATGTGAGGCACTATTCTAGGTATTTTATTTCATTTAATCCTCACAACAATTTGAAAACTGGGATAACTAATCCACTTTACAAATAAGGAAACTAAAAGTCAGTGAGATTAAGTAGCTTGTCAAGGTTGAGTGAAAACAAGTCATTAGGGTTGGGATTTGAAACTAGGCCTCTCTGATTCTCTCTGGTTCCAACTAGATCTCACCTGCCTGCACATTAGAATCACCTGAGAAGCTTAAGGAATATACTGGTACCCTAGTACCAGATCCCAGATACTCTAATTTCATTGGTTTGGGATGAGGCCTGAGCAGTGAGAGTTTACAAAGCTCCCTGCTGATTCCACAAGAAGCCAAGGCTGAGGCCCACAGTAACTCAAGCATGCTCAAGCATAACTCTTAGGAAAAATATACAAAATTTGAGGAAAAAAACCATTGAGGTGTAAAATAAGTCTTCATTTCCTGAATAAACATCAGTTGATAATAGAAAAGGCAAACTAAGATGGAAGGCTATAGTCTGAAATGAAAATCTATCATTTTGAACCTGCATAAAATCAAGATGTGAATTTAATGGGAACATTTCTAATGAATGGGCAATTCTACTCAGCAATAAACTTTAACCAAAATATACGAAGAATCTGCTTGTATTTCTTCAGGTAAATTGTCTGGAACAGAGGTAACATGAACAAAAATGTTTTCTATTTCTTCTCATTTGTTTCAGGAGAAATAAAAACATACAGATGGAATGTCCCTAAAAGGTCCGGTCCAGGGCCATCTGACCCAAATTGTATTCCATGGGTTTACTATTCAACAGTAAACTTTGTGAAGGTAAGGTGGAGAGAGCCACCAAAATGCTCAAAGTGATGTGGCTTTAAGCTGACTCTTCAAGTTATCACAACTATGGTGGGTATATGTGAAGAGATGTATTGGTTTAGAGCAGGGGTCTCAAACTATGGCCATACCTGTTTGTTTGCATTATTGATGATGAAGTTGAGTAGTTGTGATGGAAATGGTATGGGTCACACAGTAAAAAATACTTGCTACCTGGTGCTTTACAAAAACAAAGTTTGCTGACACTTGATCTAAAGTATACGGGAAAAAAATAAAATCTCAATGTTTCAATTACCAAATTTAGAACTTACAAGGTAGTTTGAAGCAAGAGTGGATATGTAAAATAGATAACATAAATAAATATATATTTTAAAATTTAATTTATACCATGGTTTTTGATGTGTGAAAAAGGGCTCAGAAAAGAAAACACACTCCAAGTAAACTTGGTAACTGAAACTACAAAATATTTGAATGATAAATAGGCTAACTTTACTTAGACATTAAAGGCAAAGATTCAATATTGAACTTGAGCCAGGTATGTGTATATAAAACAACTAGTCTAGAATTACATTTCATAAATCGAAGTCCAAATTAAGGTCATATCTGATATAAAATGTAAACATTGCCCATTATTTTAAAAAGTGAGGGATTATCTTAGCCTTCATTTTAAATATTAGATGGCTGCATTAATGTCCTTGAGTTGTATTGGAGAGCACAAGAGTTCAAACATACCAGACCCTTGAAAAAGAAACTTACATATTAGAATTATGGGAAACCCACATTTATTTGTTGATTCCTTTGTGCATCCCAACAAATATTTATTGAGCCCTTGTGATGCGCAAATGACCCCACCAGGTACTATGAGGGCTGCAAATATTCTTGTCTCGAAGGAACTTATCATCTTCGGGGAAAATAATACGTGAGCACACCCATAATGATATTACAACTCTGAATCTGGTGAGTTTTATAGGAGTGCAGGGCTATAGAGGAGGCATTGGGAAGAGAGTCTAGGAAGAGAGAACATGATGAGTCAAGCTAAAAATAGGGAAGTAGAAGGTGTGTTTGGGAAATGTTGAGAGTCCCGTGCGGCTATCATCTAGGGTAGAAAAGGAAAGCAGCAAGGGAGCATAAGCTAGAGAAGTCCACTGGGAGAGCACATGAGGGGCTTCAGGACCTGTCAAGGATTAGTCTTTTATTCAGTAGGACCATCACTGGAAAGCCACTGAAGACCTCTAGATATGGGAGTGATGACATTAATCTGATGGTTGTCAACAGGATGCACTGGAGGTGCAGAGAGCAGAGACCAGAGAGGAGCCAATTTCTAGTCCAGGGTGAGGTATTAACATCCTACACTAGAAGGATGGCAGATAGAATGGAAAGGAAGTCACAGAATGGAGAGGCATTGTGAAGGGAAAAGAAATGTAAGATTTGATAGCAAATGAGATGGGATGGAGTGAGGAAGATGGAGGAAGTAAACACTGAAATCAAGTTTCCTGAACTAAATGACAAGGAATATCATTAGCAGAAATAGAGAATTCAGGAGAAGGAAATGGTTTGAGGGAAATACTAAAATTCACTTTAGAAATGCTTAGCAGATTGAATTGTTGCAAGAGGCACATCCAGGTAGAATAGCTAATAGGCAGTTGAAAATGTGGGAGTTTTCCATCAAAAGAAAGCTCAGGGCTGAGTAACTTGACATGGAAGTCACGCATGGGCTCATATCAATTCCTAAATCATCCAGCTAACTTTTACCCATACGATGTGGAATATAAGCATCTCTACATACCTATAAATATAGTCTTACTTGGGTTTCATCTCACACCAGTCAAAATGGCCATCATCAAAAAGTCTGCAGATAATAAATGCTGGAGTGGGTGCGGAGAAAAGGGAACCCTCCTACACTGTTGGTGGGAATGTGAATTGGTGCAGCCGCTATGGAGAACAGTATGGAGGTTCCTTAAAAAACTAAAAATACAGTTACCATATGACCCAGCAATCCCACTATTGGGTATATATCCAGAAAAGATGAAAACTCTAATTCAAAAAGATACATGCACCCCAATGTTCATAGCAGCACTATTTACAATAGCCAAGAAAGACATGGAAACTACCTAAATGTCTATCAACAGATGAATGGATAAAGAAGATGTGGTATACACACACACACACACACACACACACACACACACACACACACACACACACACACAATGGAATATTACTCAGTAATTAAAAAGAATGAAATAACATCATTTGCAGCAACATGGGTGGAACTAGAGATGATCATACTAAGTGAAGTAAGCCAGACAGACAAAGACAAATATCATACGATATCACTTGTATGTGGAATCTAAAAAAATGATACAAATGAACATATTTACAAAACAGAAATAGACTCACAGACATAGCAAACAAACTTATGGTTACCGAAGAGGAAAGCGGGGGTGGGGGATAAATTAGGAGTTTGGGATTAACAGATACACACTACATATAAAATAGATAAACAAGCACCTAATGTATAGCACAGAGAACTATATTCAACATCTTGTAATAACCTATAATGGAAAAAATCTGAAAAAGAATATTATATATTTATATATATATATGTATATATGCATAACTGAATCACTATGCTGTACACCTGAAACTAACACAACATTGTAAATGAACTACACTTCTATAAAAAAATACAGTCTCACTTGAAAAGCACACAGGAAAATAGAAGTAAGCATTTGTTTATTCAACAAATATTTATTTAACACCTTCTATGTAGTAGACACTGGGCTCTGCTCTGGAGACTCAGCTATGAGTGAAGGACACAGCCTCAGCCCTCACAAAGCTCACTCTTGGGCTTCCCTGGTGGTGCAGTGGTTGAGAGTCTGCCTGCTGATGCAGGGGACACAGGTTCGTGCCCTGGTCCGGGAAGATCCCACATGCCACGGAGCGGCTGGGCCCGTGAGCCATGGCCACTGAGCCTGCGCGTCTGGAGCCTGTGCTCCACAATGGGAGAGGCCACAACAGGGAGAGGCCTGCGTACCGCTAAAAAAAAAAAAAAAAGCACTCACTGTTAGCAAATTTTTAGAAATAGTCCTAAATTTTCACAAAGATCACCCTATTCTTCAGGATTTCTTAGTACTTATTCCTTGGTCAATAGTCTTTTAGTATTTTTACAATTACTTTCTTACAAGCAATTAATCAGTGTTATTAAATTATTCAAAGGCTCTTCTAATTCAGTTTGTTTTTCTTTCAGGATACCTATAGTGGTTTGATGGGTCCTCTGATTACATGCAGGGAAGGAGTGTTGAATGAAAAGGGAAGAAGAAGCGACATTGACTCTGAATTTGTTCTCTTGTTTTTGGTATTTAATGAGAATGAATCCTGGTATCTGGATGACAATATTAAGAAGTATCTTAATAAAGATCCACGAGATTTTAAACCCTCTGATGATTTTGAGGAGAGCAACAAAATGCATGGTATATCACAGGTTTAAAAAGGAGACAATCTCATAGAAATCTGTGGAAGGTCCCAGCCTCCCTCTCTGAGCCCTTCTTTATTCCCAGGGGCACCTGGACTGAAGAAAGTCCTCTAAAGCCTTCCTTCAGAGGGAACCAGACAAGCCATTGATTGGCTGCCCGCAAGATCCAATGAGGTTTTGGACCAACTGTTTAGGGAGCTGTATCTCCGAATGCTGGGATCCCTAAACTATCAGACTGTAAAGTAATTCCTAGGAAATGAATTACCACTTATTGGTATATTTCTGTAAGAATACAGGATAACTTCTAGTTGATCAAATTTGAGGGGCTGGTTTAACTGTCTCTGGAACATGAAACACCATCATCAAATTTCTGTTTTAATGTGTCTATGTTATTTAATTCTTTGAAATTTAAGGTACTTCTTTTTTTTTAAGTGTAAGTAATGTGTTCTAATTGACATACCTATCCTCTCTCTTCTTGCCCAAGATAACAAAGCTAGTTAATTGCTAACATTGATTAGAATATAGTAGCCTGATCTCTGATTCAGCTACTCTTTCCCCTACAATTTTGCCTCCCTCTCCCAAAAGTTTCTTAGTAGGCGCTCTCTTTAACTCATTTGGTTGTGTCATGATGTAAAGAATAAAAAGTTAGTAGAAAGCGGGGGAGTGAAAGTCCCCACCATGTCAGCCCAACTTGAGCTTGCTTTAGTAATTGTCAGATCATGGGTTCAGCCCATGTGAAGTTTTCCTTTTTTTGGAGATTCAGCCAGGTTTAGGAACTTGCCCCAAACTAGTTCTCAGAAAGTGAAATATTAAGTAAATACCTTTTAATTGCTTCAGTTTTGATTTATATAAACTTAATTCTCTGGCTTTTGTCCACTCAACTGTAGAACGGTATAAATCTGGCGACCTCACACATGAGGCGGTAATCCACCCCATAAAGGGAATATGCCTATTTGGCATGTTCCAGCCAACATGTACTGCTACCCAAGAGATAGCTTTTTTTTTTTTTGCTGTAGACGGGCCTCTCACTGTTGTGGCCTCTCCCGTTGCGGAGCACAGGCTCCGGACGCGCAGGCTCAGCGGCCGTGGCTCACGGGCCCAGCCGCTCCGCGGCATGTGGGATCTTCCCGGACCGGGACATGAACCCATGTCCCCTGCATCGGCAGGCGGACTCTCAACCACTGCACCACCAGGGAAGCCCAAGAGATAGCTTTTAAAAACAAACTACTATTTCTCTTTTCTGGCTATCTTTTATAGGGATTTCTTAGTACTCTGAATTTAGGGTCTTAGATGGTGGGGACATTGGCAAGTGTGAGTGAGATTATTACATGTTTACCAGGCAGACGAAAATATTGGTGACCTAAAGATCTTCTTGAATCATCTCTAGAACTAGATTAAGTAATCATCACTAATCAAAGGCTGTTCTCTTTTTACATTCTTAGCTATTAATGGAAAGATTTTTGGGAATCTCCATGGCCTCATCATGAATGAAAATACAATGACAAACTGGTATCTATTAGGAATAGGAAGTGAAGTGGACATACACACCATTCATTATCATGCTGAGAGTTTTCTTTTCAAGGTAAGTATAAGAAAAGTGTTTTGAGGAAGACTTACTAACAGATTCAATATAGTTCCATTGTGAAAAGAGAGTTATTTGGCAATAAGTCTTGTGAGGGGTGTTAGTGAATATTAGAGAATGGAACAGAAAAATATGATTGTGTCTTTCCACTGGTAGATATTTCTTAATATATATTTTATTATGCTTGTAAAAAAAAAAAAAAAAAAAACCTCTGAGGGCTTCCCTGGTGGCGCAGTGGTTGAGAGTCCGCCTGCCAGTGCAGGGGACACGGGTTCGTGCCCCGGTCCGGGAAGATCCCACATGCTGCGGAGCGGCTGGGCCCATGAGCCATGGCCGCTGAGGCCATGCATCCAGAGCCTGTGCTCCGCAACGGGAGAGGCCACAACAGTAAAAAACCTCTGAGCTTCAGATGAGTTTTCTCATCAGTTATATGGGGATAATTCTGACCACTCTGGAGTATCGTATATGAAAGTACCCATAGTATTTTGTCCCTTTTCCTCTTTTATTTTTTTCTTTTCTCTTTCCCTTCCCTTTTTCCATTTCTTTTCTATGTGATTAGCCAACAGAATAGTCCTCTCTAGTAAAGGAGATATTTCAAGCTTTGGCTTGGGCCCAAAATTTTACCTTGATTTTTGCCCTAGTGGGCTGGGCTGGACCATGTGTGGCTTTCTGCCTTTCGAGCATCAAGCTGCACCATATGGGTGGTGCTGGCTGTGCTGAATCACCTGGGGAGCCATTGAAGAAGCAGATTGCCAGGCCCCACCCCAGACCTGATGAATCAGAATCTCAGGGATAAGGTCCAAATATTCTGTCATCTCAAGAGCTGTGCAGTCTACAAGGAAGTAGAATAGAAAAGAATAATCACATCTAATCTGCAGGGAAAACCTGCACTGCTCCTCTTCCAATTATACAGGAATGAACAGCGACTAATGAAACATCTAATATCCTCTCCCCTCTGTATATTCATTCAACACAGTTTAAGATACCAAGTACTCACCTACAATGATTTTAGTTTCACATATTAAATGGCTATGCTGCTTTTCAGAACTTGGCTTTTTCAATCCACATTTTAAAAATTATATTAAAAATACATAAAATTTATAAAATCATACAATTATTTTACATACATATAAAAATTATTTTATATACATACACAAATATTTTAAATTAGGCTATAGTTTACACTGAGTAAAATGCACGCTATTTAGCATACAGTTCTGTTGTGATAAACACATACAGTGGTGTAACCAACACTAATCAAGGTACGGAACACCTCTACCAACCCCCTAAAATGTCCCCTTTGCACCCTCTAGAGTCGTCTACTTCCCTATGTTTAACCCCTGGCAACCACTGAACTATTTTTTGTCTCTATAGTTTTGCCTTTTCTGAAATGTCATACAAATGAAATCATGCAGTCTGTAGCATTATGAATCTGGCTCGTTTCATTTTGTATTGGCATTTGAATTGCATCCACCTTGTTGTAACGGCAACTTTTGCCATTCGATCTTTGAGCAATATTCCATTGTATGGATGTATTGCAGTTTGTTTATCCGTTCCCCCACTGAGGGACATTTGGGTTGTTTCCAGTTTGGGGTTACTAAAAATAAAGTCATTATAAACCTTTGTGTACATGCTTTTGTGGGAACATAAGTTTTCATTTAAGTATATTCTGGTATCTCATTTTTTATTTGAATTTTCCTAATGGCTATGATACTGATTATCTTTTCTACCATCTGCCATCTGTAAATCTTTGGTGAGATGTCCAAATTTTATGCCCATTTTTAAATTGGATTGTTTGTTTCCTTATTGGTGAGTTTGAGGGCTGTATATATTCTGGATACAAATCCTTTCTATCTATATGATCTGTAAATATTTGCTCCTAGTCTGTGGCTTATCTTTTCATTCCCTTAACATTATCTATCAAAGAGCAGAAATCCTTAATTTTGATATAGTCCAAATTATCATTTTTTTCTTTCATGGATCATGCTTTTGGTGTCATGTCTAAGAAATCTTTGTTTAACTCAAGGTCACAAAGATTTTCTTCTAGAAGTTTTATGGTTTTAGGTTTTATATTTAGGTTTCTGGTCCATCTTATTAATTTTTTATGTGGTTCAAGGTTTATTTTTTGCATAGAGACATCCAAGTTTTCTTTTTTTTCTTTCTTTATTTCTTTTTTTTTTTTTTTTTTGGCTGCACCACGGCATGTGGGATCTTAGTTCCCCAAGCAGGGATCAAACCCATGCCCCCTGCATTGGAAGCATGGAGTCTTAACCACTGGACCACCAGGGAAGTCCCTAGACGTCCAATTCTTCCATCACCTTTCAGCAAAAAGACTATCCTTTCTCCCTCTGTGTCAAAATCATATTGATCATATACATGTGGGTTATTTCTGGGCTCTCTGTTCTATTACATTGATTTATATGCCTGTCCTTTCTTAAATGCCACACTGTCTTGATTGCTTTAGTGTAATAAAAAGTCTTGAAATCGGATGGTGATTGTTTGGGCTGTTCTAGATCTTTGCCATATAAATTTTAGAATCAGCTTTTAAAATTGTGCTGGGATTTTGATTGAGATTGCATTGAATCGGTACACTGATTTGGGGAGAATTGATATCTTAACAATATTGAGACTTTCAGTCCACAAACATGGCATATCTCTCTATTTGTTTAGAACTTCTTTGATTTTTTTCATCAACGTTTTGTAGTTGTCATCACACAGATCTTGCATATATTTTGTTAGATTATTACCAATATCATGGGTTTTGGTGATAGTGTAAATGGTATCCTTTTTATTTCAATTTCTAATTGTCATGCCAGTATATAGAAATACAACTGATTTTTGTATAATTGACCTTGTATCCTGCAACTTTGCTGACAAATTCTAGTAGCTTTTGTAGATTTTCTTTTTGTAGATGGTTATTTTTGGGGGGGCGGGGGTTCCTACATGGCAAATCATGTTGTCTGTGAATAGAGATGGTTTTATTTCTTTATTTTCAATCTGTATGCACCCCACCCCCACTCCTTTTTGGTGTTATTGCACTAGCCAGGATCTCCAGTAAAATGTTGAATATTAGTGGCAAAAGTAGAGATCCCTGCCTTATTCTTAATCTTAGGGGGAAAGCATTCAGTCACTCACCATTGAATATAAAGTGAGCTGTAGGTTTTTGTAGACCCCATTACCAGGTTGAAGAAGTTTCCTTCTATTCTCGGTTTGCTGAGGGTTTTAATCCTATTTTTTCTGCATCTATTGCGATGATCATATTTTATTTTCTTTAGTCTATTGGTGAATTACATTGACTGATTTTCAAATGTTGAACCAGCTTTTCATTCCCTGCTAAACCTTACTTTGTCATGATGCACTATCCTTTTTATATATTGCTGGATTTAATTTGCTAGTGTTTTGTTAGGGATTTTTGCATATATGTTCATAAAGAATATCGGTTATGGCTTTCTTCTCTTGTAAATTATATGTCTGGTTTTAGAATTGGGCTAATGCTGGCCTCATAAAACGAGTTGGGAGTGTTCTGTCCTCTTCTGTTTTCTGGAAGAGTTTGTTTAGAAATGGTATTATTTTTTTCTCTAAATGTTTGGTAGAATTTGCCAATGAAGCAATCTGGACCTGGAGTTTAATCTGTTGGAAGTTCTTAATACAATTTCAGTTTCTTTAACAGATAACCTGAATAGATCTAACCTGAATAGATCATCTATTCAGGTCATCTATTTCTTCTTGAGTAAACTTTGGTAGTTTTCATCTTAAGCAACTTGTCCATACCATCTAAGTTGTAGAATTCATGGACAAAACAGTTGTTCATAACATTCCTTTATTATCCTTTTTAATGTCTATAAAGTCTTAGTGATATCTCCTCTTTCATCTCTGATATTTGTAATTTGTGTTTTTTAAATTTTTTCTTGGTCAGTTTGTCTAGAGGTTTGTATTAGTTATCTATTGCTGCGTAACACATCACCCCAAAACATAGTGGCCTAAAACAACACACTCTTATTATCTCACAATTTCTCTGGGTTAGGCTGGAAATAGTTTAGTTAGTTGGTTCTGAATCAGCACCTCTCATCAGGCTACAGTCAAGATGTCAGCTGGAACTACAGTCATCAGGTTTGACTGAGACTGGATGATCCACTTCCAAGCTCACTCATAGGACTATTGACCAGAGGCTTCAGTTCCTCACCATGTGGGTATGACACGGGAGCTGGCTTTCCCCAGAGTGAATGATCCAAGGGGAGAGAGTGAGAGGGTCTAAGACTCTTGGAAGTAGAATGCCATGACTTCTGCCATATGCTATTGCTTTCAAGGACCAACCCTCAGACAATGTAGGAGGTGACTACAAAGGTTATGAGTTTCAGGAGGCAGGGATCCTTGGGGGCCATCACCAGCAGGCTTCCACAGGGTTTAACAATTTTATCGATCTGTTCAAAGGACCAGCTTTTGGTTTCTTTGATTTATCTTTATTATGTTCCTATTCTTGATTTTATTGCTTTCTGCTCTTATCCTTATTATTCCCTTCTTATTCCCTTCTTTCCACAGATAGATAAATCTTACCGAGAAGATGTATATGACCTCTTTCCCGGGACATTCCAAACCATTGAACTGTTTGTGGATCACCCAGGGACATGGTTATTACATTGTCATGTATCTGACCACATCCATGCTGGCATGGAGACAACCTACACAGTCCTTCGAAACATCGGTACTGTTATCTGTCGGTGATGCTGACTTAGATAGCACCAGGCTTCCTGCAGACCCTGAAAATAGGAGGCATGAGAACATAGGAGGCATGAGCTCCCCAAGGAGCTCAGAGTCAAGTAAGAGAGACAGACATTTAACCATAATAGAATATGACATATGCCAAGACAGAGTGCAGAGTGCAGGGTTCAGTGACAGCAGCAGGAGGCAATGATTAACAGTTTGGACACATGAGCCAAGGTTCCATAGATGAATCTTAACAGGTGAGCAGAAGCTTGCAGTGTGGATGGGGTATGAACAGCATGTGTACTGGCATGAAGTAGCACAGTGAGTATCCAACAAAGACTTACAGATACTGGTGGGATAAAGTCTTTGTTGGTGAAATGACATAACTCCTGAAACAACTCAGGTCATGAAAAGAATCTACTCCTATTGTTTGTAAACCATCAAACTGTCTTCTTTGTCCAGACAACAGGATTCCTTCCTCCACCAAGCCTCCTTCTAGAGGAGCATCCCACCCGGCCACAGCGCCCTCTAATGGTATTGATACCCTCCCCCAATCCTGCACGTGAATGGTCAGTATTCACTCCCCAGGGAAAGGCAGAGGCCTGACACCTTACTTTTCTTTTGCACAGAAGAACCTGGCAAGGAGCAGCTCTACTTCTTCGGCAAGAATCTGGGTCCCAGAGGAGCCAAAGCAGCCTTGGTGATCCTTTTCATCATCGGACTCCTTCTTCTGGTTGTCACGGTGATTCTCTCCCTCACACTGTGCTCTGCAAGGAAGCGGGTGGCATATCAGGAAGTCCAGTCCTGTGCGCTCCCCACGGATGCTCTGTGACCTGCTCGTCTTCCTCAGTAGGGAAAACGGACCACGTCTCGTTCACCAAGGAAGTCTGACTGACACTGTTCCTGGATCAGGCTCTGACCCTCTGGAACACATTCAAAGCAATTTGCTTTTATTTATTTATTTTAAAGGGGCTGTGAATAATCCTCAGGATAAAACAGAGAAAAGGAAGAGTGGGCATGACTGAGAAAACTGACCCAGTCTGTTCTCTGAAGGAATTCGCTGAAGTGGGAAGACCCTCTGAAAGATATCTTTGTTTTCTTCCTTTCACAATTCTTAGATTAGATAGTGCTTCCTTAACAAACCGTCAAATTCTCTAGATGGACGATTTCGGGAAAGAGTTACACTGCGTCAGACATCTAACTTGAATGGCACTGATTTTTCAACGTTGTTATGTAACATGCTTCCCTTAGTGGTTCCAGGAAAAATAACTTTCTGAGGAGTTCATGAAAATGTCTAAATCAGTATCTGCTGATAGAATTTGACCAAGTGAAATTTTTGGAGGCTTCAGCCAGCTCCCCTGGCCTTTTCCTCTTTCATATCAATAGCTTGTGCACTGTTTGCTACAAAAGGCAGAGTTATATGCATTTTTTAAAATTCTGCCATTTTTATGCAAACCTGTAGAGATACTTAAATGTTTATGACTCACTTCATGTTACACATTTTTACAAGATGTTTCTGTGGCAATGCTTGTATTTTCAAAAATCAGCTGGAGAATTCGTATTTGTATTTCAGAATGTGGAGGTCTGGGATCTGAAATAGCAGGCTAGTTCTCCCACTGTGAGTCAAGACACTCCCGGAGAATTTAGTGGGAGCTTCTTAGGGGAGGGAGGACTTTGCAGGAGGCAAGTCTGACCTTGAATCTTGAGTCTGATTTTTCATTCAGTTAGGAGGATCTTTCCCAGTCTCCATCTTTCATGGAATAAAGACAGTCTCATCATGTAAAAAAAACACCAGGAAGAATTAGTCGATGCAGCTGACTGGCTGGGAGGAGAAGGGATCTCACAAAATCATCGAGTCCATGCCTCTTAAAAACATAGCCTCTGATGGGAAGAGGAGAGAAAAGAAAAGGCAAAATTGTCCTGGTGGCAATTTTTCAAACCAACAAGTCAGCTCTGAGATATGTATTACAGTTTTCAAGTCTCAAATACAAAATAAAATATTGAACAACTAAACTCAACCCATTACGAGGCAATCCATACTCTCTATATGCATGCCTAAGCTTTAGGTGTAAGATTGATAAAAGCAACATTTATTACTAGACTGAGAAATTGCCTTTAGCCCACGCTGCTGCCAGATGAGTGATACTAGTACATCTGCCTTAACAGTGGATCGTTTGGCTGTTCAGGTGAACAAGTAGGGCCTCAAAAATACTCTGGTGGAGGGACTTTTCATACCTTCTCATCTTCATCTTGGTGAGGGGAAACGGGTATTCTGATAGAGGCTATAGTCTTACATAAAACAGGATGCGAATGCCAATAGTCCTGTTTATAATCTGCTTGAATGTCATATCAAACATGGTACCCAAGGATTTTGAATTCCAGCCTGCTAACCACTGATAATGAGATTTTGTAGTACGTGCTCTACAGTTTTCAGACATGTATAGGCTGTATAATTTCATAATAATAATCATGATAAATGACAGACTTATAACTCACCTAGACAACAAATTATTTAGTTATAAGTTTTTTCCTTTTCTCTTAGGTTATTTTTTTAATGAAAATGAAATCACAAAGTAGTTTGATTATACCGTTTCTCTTTTTAATAAAGTTTCACATATCATAAAGATGGCTATTTGCATGTTTTTTTCCCACCCCCCTACCCCAGGTACAGTGATAGGTAATTTATTTTACCTGGAGCAGGTGTTTAGTTAAAGGAGAATTATCTTTTAGGTATTTAGCAACTATCCTAGTTATACTGTTAGAAGAAATGAAACAAAGTAACAATATATCTCTACAGATAACACACTCTCCCCAAACATTGTTTCCTCAAATGTACCACATTTCTTCATTCTAATCAACCACATTTATACACATCTTTTCCTCCTGTTACAACAGAAGAAGTGTCCCTGCTCCTAGCAGGGCCAATCTCTCCCTTAACTCTGGACCTCATCCCTTCTTACTTTCCCAAGAACTTCATTCCCCCACTTATCAGTTTTCCCTCCTGCATGAAGTCATCAAAGAGACCCTTCAGGGCTTCCCTGGTGGCGCAGTGGTTGAGAGTCCGCCTGTCGATGCAGGGGACGCCGGTTCGTGCCCCGGTCCGGGAAGATCCCACATGCCGCGGAGCGGCTGGGCCCATGAGCCATGGCCGCTGAGCCATGGCCGCTGAGCCTGCGCGTCCGGAGCCTGTGCTCCGCAACGGGAGAGGCCACAGCAGTGAGAGGCCCGCGTACCACAAAAAAAAAAAAAAAAAAAAAAAAAAAGAGACCCTTCATTAAAAATAGAAAACAAACAAAGAGCCATTGCCTTTAACTCCATAACCTCCTCCAACCCAGTTTCTCTGGGCCCTTGATAGCAGAACTGAAAGTACTGCCCACACATTGTCTATATCACCTCACCCTATGCATCCCTCCACCCATTCCAATGGCTTCCCATCCAGAGGGCCCTGCCCCACCCCGACTTTGCATCCCAATCTGCTGTTATCAAAACCATAAGAACCATAATAATCGTAATGGAAATGATTCCGTTTCCTGTGGCTTCTTCCCCATCTTTATTTTACTTGACGTCTCAGTAACCATTGGCAGCTCCTTGCTTTTAGATCCCCTCTAGTTCCTTGGCTCTACAACATGACCTGCCAGCCTTGCTTCTTCCTCAGGGGCTATTCCCTCTCAGTCTCTTGCTAGGTCCTTCTTCTCCCTCTGACTTAAATGTTAGCATGACCCAGGGCTTGAACTGGGCCCTTTTCTCCCTTTTGCCCTCTGGGGTGTGCTGAATAATATCTCCATAGATTCCATGTCCCTGAACCTGTGAATGTTATCTTATATAGCAAAAAGACTTTGTAGCTATGATTAAGTTAAAAATCTTGAGATGGGAAGTTTATACTGGATTACCTAGATTGGCCTGAAATGTAATCACAAATGTTCTTATAAGATAGAGACAGAGGGAGATTTGACTACAGAAGGAGGCTGTGTGACAACTGAAGTAAGATGCTGTGCTGCTAGCTTTGGAGATGGAGGAATGCTGCTCTAAAAGCTGGACATATATACACTACCAAACGTAAAATATATAGCTAGTGGGAAGCAGCCGCATGGCACAGGGAGATCAGCTCGGTGCTCTGTGACCACCTAGAGGGGTGGGATAGGGAGGGTGGGAGGGAGATGCAAGAGGGAGGGGATATGGGGATATATGTATATGTATAGCTGATTCACTTTGTTATACAGCAGAAACTAACACAACGATGTAAAGCAATTATACTCCAATAAAGAAGTTAAAAAAAAATCTGCAATGATGTGGCAGGCACTGGTACATATATGATCACATGTAATCCTTAGAACAACCCAATGAGGTAGGCGGTCTTACCCTTATTTGGCAAATGAGGACATTGAGACTTAGAGATTCTCAGTGATATACCCTTGGTCACATAGCAAGTAAGTAGCCAGTCCAGGAGTTGAACCCAGGCCCTTACTTTCTCATTTCCTGCCACAGAAACTTGGCACACATTGGATTATTTGATCTGATTTTTGCAGTAGGAAAAATGGCTCCTTTAACCACCACTTTTTTTTTTTAATCAGAATAATCTTTATTGATATGCTCGGTGCTACCTTGTTAATCCGGTCACGTTGTCGCTGTGGCTGAGGTAATGGGGAGAGCCCCGCCCAGCGCCGGCCCGGGCCCTGGGGGCGAGGGATGGGGTTGGCCTGGAGGAGACCTGGTTATTCCACTGATACCGACCAGGGTTCTTGGCCTTCCCCAAGCAATAGAAATTGACTAGAGGCCAGACAAGAAATTCAGGAAGGCATTATTGCGGCCCCTGCTGTAGCAGGGGGAAGTGAGAGCAAACCACAGGTTCCCTTGCTTGCTTGCTCTTATATGGGGTGAGGGTAGGGGTGTGTCCAGGGGTCAGGCCAGAGGGGTGGCTTGGGTGTCTTGCCCACGGCTTAGGTGGTGCTGTGTGCAGGAGGCACGCGCAGTACCCTGCTTTTGCTCCCAACACCCTGTTTTTGCTCCCTGCTCTTCAGAAGTGGCAGCTGAGTTGTTTTTGTTTTTGTCTTTTGTAGCTTTTGGTCCAGAATTTGCCTCAACTGTGCACGCACACAGTTATTTTTAGTCCCATAGAGTTTCTTTGTATTTTCTAGCTTGAGGAGAGGTGCGTCCACCTGCCAGCTTTGCAGCACTGCAGCAAAGGGTCCCAGGTCCCAGGGCTATCTCACCACCACCACCCCCCCAGCTCCCTCCTGAGTTGTCCTGCCACCCCCCAGGCCCTTCACAGGCCAGCATCCCAGGCCCAAGACAAAATCAACCAGAAAAATTAAATCTTCTTCTCTCAGCTGAGCACCTGATGTAGGGGAGAGGGGCGGCTCCAGGCCTTTCTGGCCAGGGGCTCCACTAGGGTCATGGTCAGCCCCTGCCCAGCCAGTGCCCTGATGATGCCATCTGGGGCACCGGGTGGGAGAGGTGCTGAGCCCCACAGCATGCGGACAGGAGGCTGGGGGTGTACCACCACTCTTTCCTGCGCCATTCATGTCTGTTCTCAAAGACAAGGGGCCAGTTTGGGCTCTGATTACTTCTCATGTGCAAAATCTCAGCAGCCTCTTACCTTGCCTCTCCACCTCCACTCTGCATTTCAATCCACTCTACATGTGGCTGGAAGACATCTTTCTAAAGCGCAGCTCTCTGTATATTACTCCCGTCCAAACCTCTCTAATGCCTACTGAAAAAAAAAAAAAAATTCCAGACTAACTTCTCTGGCCCCAACCCCTTCACTTTTGTCTCCCTCACCTTCCTCTTCCCTATAGAGGTCTCCACTTCCCATTTCCTAATGGAAAGGTCTCCACTTCCCATTTCCCACTTTCACTCCCTCCTAGAAAGTTCCTGTGCCAGCTCTGCCTGCCACAAATGGACGCATCCCACCAGGCCCCATCATTTTATGCACACCCCTTGGCATACCCTCCATTTCTCAAGAAAGTTCTCTTTCTTGCCTCCATTGTAAATTCAACACAGGTGGATTGACTTCCTGCTAAATTTGAAAAACTCTGCCAGGGCTGAGGGTAACTGACAAAACTGTTGGGATTCCATCCAGATCCTCAGAGGAAGTGATACCTAATGAGAAAGCAGACATGCAATCAACCATCACGCAAGGCAAAATGAGCTAAATGCTAGAATAGAAGAAAGGGATAAGGGAGAGAATGATTCATCACAACTGGGGGATCCTGGAAGGCATCCGGAAGAAGGGACACGGGAGCCTGTTGGATACGTAGATTCTGACGAGAGAAGGGGCAAGGCATCCATGCTTTCACTCCTTCCTAGAAAGTTCCTGTGCCAGCTCTGCCTGCCACAAACGGACGCATCCCACCAGGCCCCATCATTTTATGCACACCCCTTGGCTTACCCCACATTTCTCAATATTACTTACACTTTCTAACCTGTATCATAGTTAATTGTGCACATACCTTATTTCTCTTACTAAGCCATGAGATCTTTAAGGAAATGGAATGCGTCACTTCATCTTTCCTTCCCCATCCATCGAGCCCACACCTGGCCCATCACTACCCTCTAAAACATGCCTTGAATGTATGGCAAAATGAATGTAAGTTGGGCCACCCGTTTTTAAACAATTTTCAAAGTGAAAGATTTTCATCTTCCTTCATTTAATAAACCTTTATTAAAATACCTACTATGTGTCAGGCATTTATGCTAAGTGCTGGAGATGAGAGTGGTTGGTATCCACAGGTGTGGACCTGCCCTCATGAAGCTTACCATATAAAGGGGGAGACAAACGTTAAATAAATGGACAAACACATATTTGTTGAATTATACTTGTGATTTTCATTAAGAAGGAAAAATAGAGGGCAACAGTAATGGATAACATTTACATAGCACTCATCAATTGCCGGGCAATGTCCTAGGCGCTTTACATATACTAACTCTTTTTTTTTTTTTTTCGGTACGCGGGCCTCTCACTATTGTGGCCTCTCCCGTTGCAGAGCACAGGCTCCGGACGCGCAGGCTCAGCGGCCATGGCTCACGGGCCCAGCCGCTCCGCGGCATGTGGGATCTTCCCGGACCGGGGCACGAACCCCTGTCCCCTACATCGGCAGGGGGACGCCCAACCACTGTGCCACCAGGGAAGCCCTATATTAACTCTTTTGATCTTTATCTCGATCCTAAGCAGTATAAACACTTTACAGATGAAAAAACTGAGGTACAGGAAGGGCAAGTAACTTTCCCAAGGCCCGCAGCAAGTATTACAAGAATATTTAACAAAGGGACCTAATGTAGTTTAGCATTATCAGAGAAGATTCTCCTGGGAAGTGACATCCAGTAGGGATCAGGAGGGTGAATCTGAGTTGGCCAGGCAAAGAGGCTCCCGTGGAAGCGTTTTGGGCAGGGGAAGGTCTGGAGGAGGCATGGGGTTGGCTAACTTGAAGAACTGACTGGAAAGTAGTGAAGTTGATAAGGCAGGCAGTGGCCATGGTAAGAAATTTGGATTTTATCCTAAAAACAATGTACACTTTAAGTAGGGGAGTGAAAGGATCAGACGGGAGCTTTTAAAAGCTCCCTCTGGCAGCCATGGAGGAGAATGGCTTGCGGACCTGCAGGGTACATAACCTGTATGCGGTTAGGAGAGAGGATGGCGGCAAGGAGCGTTGGCAGTGCAGGTGGAGAAAAACTATGAGATTTTCTACATTTAGGAGAGAGACGCCGCAGGATTTGGAAATTGGTTATGGCACCTGGGGAGAGACTGCAATGTTACACAGGGCACTCCAGGTTTCTGCTTTGGGCATCCCGGTGGATGGTGGTGAACTGAGCAAGATGGGGAAGACTGGAGTTCAGGTTGAAACGAGCATAAGGATTGCGGTCCTGGCCATTGTGTGGTCCTGGTCTTGTGAGTCATCTAAGTGGAGAGTGGCGCAGGCCATTGGATGAGGGCTCAGAGGGCAGGGCAGGGTGGAGATGTACATATGGCAGTTGAGGGCACAAAGAAGAGGCTTGCGTGCATGGACCTGCCCACGTACAAAGAGCAGAAAAGGCAGCCCAGCCCCAGGGAGCGCTCAAATGTTGCTGATTAGAGCGTCTCTTGACTATTTCCCAGCATCCGCTACCTGAAAGTGGTTCAGAAGTAGCTCTCCCCCAGCACCCGCTTCCCGCAGACACCCACTGCTGGCTCCCAGACCGAGGCTCCCACGGGGAAAGCAGGAGGCTAAGCACAGACACCTGAGACCTAGTCAGACGCAGGGCTCACCACCACTGACCCCGCGCCTCCCTGTCCCGCAGTGCTTCTGGAAGAGTCCAGCGTTCCCTCTTCCGCACCGGCTTGGTCTAACGCGCTCGATAGCCCTTTAGGGCCCCGTTGCTCTTTGAAGCGTTTGCACCTGCTTTTAACCTGATTCCGCCACGTAGAAATGTTGGGGGTGAGGCGTAAAAGGGGGCCATCCTGTCCACTGGGTAACAAGTCGCTTTCAGAAATGATTTCAAAAATCCCGGGTGCCAGGAAGTGGAGAGAATGAGGTTGGGAGAGGCGCGAGGATTTGACGAGGTACCGCTCGCCGGGAAGCTCCCTTTGCTGGGGGTGGATCCCAGAGTCGCGGGATGCTGCCGCGCCCACTCGCCCCGCGTCACCTCAGCTTCCGGAAACTCCAAGTCGCCAGGGCGCAGCGGCAGAGCCGCGGCGAGGCTAGCGCTTTGTTCCGCGGTTGAGTCTCGCGCCCTCGGGCGCGCGCATCCCGGGGACCTGCGGGTGCGGCTCTGCCCCAGGCCCGCGGCGGAGGAGCAGGCGCGATCCCGTGCGCCCGAAGCAATCCCGGGACCCGCCAGGCCAGGCCCCCAGAGAAGACAGCTGCGGCGCTTCGAGACACAAAGACCAGTGGGATGTGGAAGCAAACGGGGAGCCGGCAAAGGGAAAGCGAAAGCCGCGGGCCCAGTCAGTAACCGGGTGAAGGCACCGCACCGCCCTTCTGACGCCGGCGGTACCCGGGCCTGCCCTTGCGAGCCTTCCTGGCCCAGCCCCGTGCGCCGCAGCCATGGCCATTGCTCACCTGGCTACCGAGTACGTCTTCTCAGACTTTTTGCTGAAGGAGCCCTCGGAGCCCAAGTTCAAGGGGCTGCGGCTGGAGCTGGCCGTGGACAAGATGGTCACGTGCATCGCCGTGGGGTTGCCGCTGCTGCTCATCTCGCTGGCCTTCGCACAGGAAATCTCGATTGGTAAGGCCCGGGGACAGCGGCACCGGGGCGGGCTGGGCCGGCGTTATCAGAGGTGACCGGGTCTCTGGCGAGAAGTGATTTTACCGCGCGTCCCTGGCGGTGCCCGCCGTTGTCATGGGCGTGAACGTTGGGAAGGAAGGTAGCCCGAGCTGATGGGCCGAAGCATTCTTTGTTCGCGTGCTCCCTTCCCCGGCCCCCCGCCCCCCGCGCTGTGGACCCTTCTCGCATCCCTGCTACCCATTTCTGTTCCCTGCTGCCCACTGATCCCGGCTCTGACTTAGTGTTCAAGTCCCACTCTTGAACAACGCCATTGTCACCAGATTTGACTCTCTTTCCCCTCCCACACATTTCTGCGGTCACCCAAAATTTGTATCAGAGAAGCTCCCGAGTGGCCAAACGGAGGACGTGAAGAAAAGTAGCCCATGAAAAGTGCTTTCTCCCTTATCTTACATTTAGTTGATGTGTACTGAGACTTTAGCTCTGCAGGGTTGTGAGTGATGCGAAATAACTGCTCTTGGCCAGTATTAGAAGGGATACCCAAATCCTCTACCTGGACGGCCTTATTTTGAATGTGAGATGAACGAGTCCCCTTCTTGTAAATTCTCCTTTATCCTAATAACAGTTCTGTGAGATTCTGAGAGTCTGGTTTGGTCAGGATCACGTGGCTAATAAGCAGCTGGTCTTCCTCATCATCTCTTCTGACTTTGAGCGCCGGAGAGAGTGTTTATGAGTCAAGAGGAAGGCCGTGTATGAGGCTAGACACAGCTCTGTGGGGAAGGAGGCCGGTGGCGCTGGACAATGGGGAAAGCTTATGTGAAGGATTGGGCTGGCCCTGAGCCCCTGCCCGTGGGTGGGATTTGGATAAGCAGAGGTGAGACCTTTGCCAAGAGTTTGGGATGTCAGAGAATGGTACATGTTCCTGGAAGGAGAGAAACAGCGAGGAGTGTCCTAACTGAGGCAGGAGGATTAGTCAGGGTTCCTGGAATATAAGAGTGAATATGGGCCTGGGTTAGTGAGAACAGAGGAGTACAGACTTGATGGTTTAAAAAGTGCAAAGTTGGGCTTCCCTGGTGGCGCAGTGGTTGAGAGTCCGCCTGCCGATGCAGGGGACACGGGTTCGTGCCCCGGTCCGGGAAGATCCCACATGCTGCGGAGAGGCTGGGCCTGTGAGCCATGGCCGCTGGGCCTGCGTGTCCGGAGCCTGTGCTCCGCAGCAGGGAGAGGCCACAACAGTGAGAGGCCCGCGTACCGCAAAATAAATAAATAAAAATTACAAAGTTATTATTTGAGCAGAGGCTGGACTGGTTGAAAACAGCCCTTAATAAGTAATAATCCGAGGGTACATGTAGGGTCTGTGAAAGAGGGGAGTTGGAGCTAGGGAGGATGCCATAAAGGTGAGGCATCAGTTGAGGTCTTGTGCGAGGGTGGGTGCCAAGACTAGAAGGGAAAGGATGGGAAATTTCCAAGATCAAGGAGTAATAATCCACTCTTGGGCCCCTAGCTTTTCATCGGCCACAAAGGGCCGAGACTGATCAGAGGTATCAGAAAGGCTGCAGGCCTGGGTGATTGGAGAATGATATTGATGGAAATGGTGAAGTTGAGGGAAGAGTTGGTTAGAAAAAGGTTACAGTGAGCTTGATTTTGTGATCCACACCACTAAGTTGTTCAACTTGGCAGGAAGCCACCAAATTCATTTTGGAAGGTAGTCTTCAGTTTTCCTTGTCATTGGGCAGGCATAGATATAGTCAAGGCTTTCCCTCCGCCTTCCAGATGGCTGGGAGTTGAGGCTTCCGGTTGGAAGGAAAACCACCAAGTAGCATGGGTCCTGGAGATAATCTTTCCCTTCAGCAAATGTTTCTTGAGTACCAGCTGTGGGCTGGACCCAGTGCTGGGCACTGAGGACCCAGGAGTCAGGGAGACATGGACCCTGGAGGAGGGTGCCATCTGATGCCAGGAGGGAGGACTGGTTACCGTTCATGATGAACCCCGTTCAGTTGCCCCACTTGACTTATAAGCATAGGTTGTATTGCAAATACCTCAAATTTCCTTTTGCAGTAATTTCCTTTTGCAGTATTTTTATGGCAAGGAAGAATCTGTGTTTGAAATGTTGAAAGGCTCAGTGGAAGGTGGATGAGTGTCATTCCATGTGGCTCCATAGAACACATGAATGTCGCCATATGGTAGGTGCAGGAGGTCAGAGTTCTGTGCCACAGAAGGACCTTCATTTCTACCACACCTGTCCCCAGATGCCTCTAGAGGTGCAGCCCCTTTCACCTGGAGGTATATCTATATCTGTATCTATATCGAGAGAGAGTTAGTGTGTTAGTTTAGGAAATAGCTGAGTGACAACTCTGTGTAGAATACAAGCATAATTAGGCTACATGGCCTTCAGACTCTGAAATTATAGGAGTATTTATCTAAATTGTTGAAGAAACTAATTCCCTAAGCATGCTACTTTTCAACAGACCAGACTCTGAATGGGATTCTTATTATTGGGGTCTTTTGATGGGTCAGCAGTACCCTTGGCTTAGGGCTACTCAGGACCTGGGACCGAGATGTCCTCCCTCAGGGACTGCTTTGACTCTCTGGTGCCTTAGCCTGGTGTCTTAGGAGGCGCTGGGAGAGCAGAGCTCCTATCTCCCACCAGGATGCTTCATGCCTGGTGCCAGGGTGGCTGGACCAGATGAGCAGCAGGGGCAGCCACTGGACCCCTGGGGAAGGGTGTCTGGTCCGCCCAGGGAGCCTTCTCTCCCTGCTGCCCTCCCAGCAGGTAGCTATAGTTCTGGACAGAGGGACTTGGTCCTTTAGGGTTAGCTGTGCCCTGCTGCTGTCATTACAGGGCAGGCGCTGGGCCAGCCCCAGTGAGCCAGGGGACAGAGAGAGCTGCAGCTGCTTCCAATGCTGTTAGTTCCCAGTTCCCCTCTTGTTTCCTCCAACTGAGGTGGCTTAAGTCATCTGCTCTGTCGTGGCTGCTGTAGGCACATCTTTGGAAATGTGTTCAGGCTGCCCTTCCAGGTGGCAAAGCTGATTCTTCTTTTCAGGGGTATCTATAAGAATGGGCTAATACTTAGGGTCTCAGGGCAAAGGTCCCAAAACAGCACATCCTCAGCTCACGTTTAAAGGCAAAGCACCAAGGGAGCCTCCTGGTCCCTTTCCAGAAAGATGCCTGCTATCCAGAGAGGCTACTGATACATACATGTTTTTCTTTGTTAATTTTTTTTTGGTACTTTATTGTACAGATAGTACCTAAATACCTTCTCATGGTAAAGGATTCATAAATCTCCTTCACTATGTGTTAGAGGTGAACACCGTGGACACTTTGGACAGATGTAAAATCCCCTTTCTCTGCATTAATATAACGTATACACATTTTTTTTTAACCAAACTGAGTCATATCATAGTGGTTTGCATTGTCCTGCTTAGTATGGAAAGCGTACTCTGTGGAAAGGTGTGGAAAGCCTTCTGTGTCAGTACAGAGGTGTCACCTCACTTTTTTTGTTGTTGTTTTTTTTGCGGTACGCGGGCCTCTCACTGCTGTGGCCTCTCCCGTTACGGAGCACAGGCTCCGGACGCGCAGGCTCAGCGGCCATGGCTCACGGACCCAGCCGCTCCGCGGCATGTGGGATCCTCCCAGACCGGGGCACGAACCCGTGTCCCCTGCATCGGCAGGCGGACTCTCAACCACTGCGCCACCAGGGAAGCCCACCTCACTGTTTTTTTAATAGACAGGCAGGCAGATCTTCCATAGCGTGGAATGTTCCCATCATAGTTCAACCAGGCACTCCCCTCGTGATGTACATTTAGGTTCTTCCGAATTTTCCACCATTACACATCAGGCTTGTTGGTACATAAATCTTTGTAACTACTCCCCTCCTCCCAGCATTGAAAGGAAAGGAGAAGAGACTAGTATCGGTTTCCAGAAGGATGAAGTCATTTTCCAGGATAGTTTTGCATTCCTGAATTCTTATTTCAAGTAAGGAGAAGAAAATGCTGCTTTGTATACCCTCCACCTCCAGCTGCCTCTGAATGTGATGCTGTCAGATGAGTGGAAGAGGGATTTTGATGTGCTCCTGGTTTTAAGAAAGAAATAGCCTCTTTCAGGGGTAAGATTGCAACTTGCCGTGGACTTTTTGATGTGTCCTTGTAGCACACTACATTTCCTTCCAAGCACTTATCACAAGTTGCAGTTAGGTAATTATTTGCATAATTATTTGTTGAATACTGTCTCGCCACTGGCCTGTAAGTTCATCAGGCATGGGGACCATCTATCCTCTGTTGGGTTGACTGCTCTGTTCATAGCTTCCACCACAAAACTTGATACATAGTAGGCATTCAATAGAGTGTGTAAATGAATGGAATCATCAAGGATAGCAGTAGGATTTTGGGATCCTGAGTGTTAGTTGTTCTGTCGTCTATAAGATGGGATTTTATATATCTTGAAAGAGTTCGTGTTAAAAAAAGTACCATCAAAAATATTTGAAAACTCTGTATAATGTCATTGGAGCTGACTAGAATAACAGTAACAGAGCGTAGAATGTGAACTGACAGATAATAAGCAAACATTTAGTAACGGTGAGATTGATTTTAAAAATATACTAGAATTTACCTGTTTAGCATTTGTTCTGTTTCAGTGTACACTGTTGCCTGACTTTGAAAGACCCAGTGAATTAGAAGATCTATTTTTAATTATTTACTAATCCCTTTCTCTTCCCCCCACCCCACAGAAAAAAAGAAAAGAAAATGAAGTTGTGGGAAAAACCCTATTACTTCCAAATAGATGAAACTCCCACCCTTATCACTAACTGAAAACATATGTCTTGAAATCTTTGCAGATTCTGGGTTTGGAGTAGGAACATCCTTTTCAAAGCCACGCAAACACCCACCCTTCCTCTGCACGTTGCTTTCTTCTCAAACCCCTAACTGAGGCAGTGAGTTTAGTCCAGAGTGGGGGAGGGGAGGCAGTTTGGGAGCACCATACCCTGGCTGAGTGAGTTGGATACAGCTGCGTGCTTTGGGGTTACCGAGGGCAACTGGGGCCACTGGTTTCCAGGGAAGGCACCGAGGTGAGCCTGCCTCTGTGTGGGGTGCAAGGTGTATGGCAGCAAAGGGAGATTCTTCTCATTTATTTATTCAACCTCTCTAAAGCTTGCACTCCTTTTTCTCAAAAGCCATTTGTGTATGTGTATATTTGTCTGATTAAAAAGATATGGCTGACTGTAGAAAATATGGGAAATGTAGCAGCTAGTGGCTGCTTCCCACTAGCTATCTATTTTACGTTTGGTAGTGTATATATGTCCATGCCACTCTCTCACTTTGTCACAGCTTACCCTTCCCCCTCCCCATATCCTCAAGTCCATTCTCTCTGTCTGGTCTGTGTCTATTCCTGTCTTACCCCTAGGTTCTTCATGACATTTTTTTTTCTTAAATTCCATATATATGTGTTAGCATGTGTGTTTTCCCCCAGACTTTATTAAATGTGTGTTTTCCCCCGGACTTTATTATGTATACAGAGCTGACAACTTGTATTCTACTTTTTAAAAACCAAACTCCATTTCGGGTCATTTTGCCTCGTTCTTAAATCTTATAAACTTGCTTTTTGTTGGCTACCAAATTAAATGTTGAATAGGTGTATTGAAACTGAACCCGTTTACAGAGTTTTTTGCTAATATAAATAGCATTGTGAGGAACATTCCTGAACATAAACCTCTAAGCTATAAAGATCTCAGTATTTCAACAAATTATATAAATCTAATTACAAAATCAAAGAAGAGTGGCATTGTTTTCCGATTTTGCAAGTCTCCTTAATGCCTGGCTCAGTAGAAGACCACTGCCTGCTCCTATTGGCTTCTCATTCATTGTGCAGCGATATCCCATGTCAGTAGCCTCTGGAAACCCTACTGTACATACTCACAAGAGGATGAGAGTGAGAAGGCAGATAACAACTTAATAAGATTGTGAAAAGAGGGTTCACATCGTGAACCTCCTGGAAGAGTCTCAGTTTCCGGATCCCCCTTTGAGAACCATTCTCTGGCGTCAAACTGGAGAGTGGCGTTTGCAGTTAGAAGCACACGAGGTGTGCACGTTTCACGTTCAAAAGGCACTTCCTGTTGCCCTTCAGAACACGGTTTACACTCCTGTCAGCATGTAGGGAGCAGCCCTTTCCTCACTTCTTTACTGCTACCTAATATTTTCAGAGTTTTCAGCCATTCTCGTGATGGAAATGGCATCTGGTACCTCACCGTGACTTTGATTAAAAAGAAAAATTCAAAAAAAATTTTAAAACTACACATAAAAAAAGAAAGAAAGAAATGGCATCTCACTGTTTCAGCCTGCAGTTCCCAGTATGCAGGGAATTTCACAAAACACCGGGATTTCACAAAACATAGTTCTGGGCTCTTTGTCTGACACTTGGCAGTTTCTAGAGGCTGCTCATTGCCTCCAGGCTAATTACCATTGCCTTTTGGCCTGGAGTGTTTGATCCTAGAGACAGTCAGGTCTCAGCTGGTTATCATTAGCTTATAAAATATTTCCCTCCCTCCTCCACCCTTCCACAGTCTCTTTTTATCTTTCTTTTTTTTTTTTTAAGCTAAAAGGTTAAAAAAATAAGTTGTTTCCCTTCTGACCCCTCTGTTTCCTGTTTAAATTTAATTAAATAGCAAAACTAGCAAATACTATTTTTTGGGAAATATAAAGATGTCTTTACAAAATCTTTTTTTAATATTAACATCTGATCCACATTTGATGATCAAATGTGGGTTCTCAAAGTTTTCAAAAAGCACGGTCACTGCAGTGTGGAAAGGTGACTTTTCAGAGAGAGAAGTGCTTATTCAGCTGTACCCTTTCTTGGCAAGGTTCACCTCTGCTCTCTGATCAGGTTTTCTTTTGCAAAACAGATAATGATGCTGTTAAACAAGATAATACATGGAAAGACCCTGACACATGGTTTGTATTCAGTACATGTTGGTTGACTCAAGCTAGTGACATAAGCTTCTACAATCTGAAGGTAATTTGTAGCCAGCAAAGCTGAGACGGAGGCCTCACGCTTCTCTCCAGGGATCGTGCAGATTCGGGGGCTATTCAGACAGGCACTGGAGGCTCAGCTCGGATGAGTCTGGGTGACCGTAACTGTGACTTGCCCACCTTCCCTTCCCCTGTGTTCCTTGGAGAGAGGAGAGTCCAGGGGCTGATGGACTTGACCTTCTTCTAAATAAGGCTTTATTCCTTTTGAGTCTCTATAAACATTCTAAGCCCTTATGTTCTCCGTGTTTCTGTTTTGCACACCTTGAAGTGAATTCCAGAACAGAAAAATGATGCACTTTGGAGAATTGAAGGAACACTCTTCCGGCACTTCTTGCTTACCAGAAAGGAACAGCTGTGTGGAGCGTATGTGACCGGAAGGCGTCTCACCTTGACTCAGTTTCATCCTTTGTAACATGAGGACGTTGGATTAAAATTAGTTATTATGTGCACTCCAGTACCTTTCTGATTCTGGCAGTGGTTCATGCCTCGCCTTACTGTAATTATTCTTTCTTACCTTTTGTGTCCGTTCATTCACATCCTCATTCATGTCACTTATTCACCGAGCACTGCTCTGTGTTCTAGGATCTATCAGTGAAGGAGACAGACATTGTCTGGGAGCTTGCAGCCTGGCAGGGGAGACAGCTCCCCAATAATTACAGAGTTCTGGCTGTGATAAGTGCTTTGAGACAAGTGCCATTGCAGGAGCTTCGCCCAGTCGGGGGCATTGAGATGGCTTTCTGAGGAAGTGACAGACATGATTTCTTGGAGAATGGAAAAGGGTCAGTGTTACTGGGGCCTGCCGAGCAGGGGGAAAGGGTGAGTGGTATAGATTCGAGAGCTGGGCAAGGATCCGATCGTCGAGGGCCTCATGGGAATTTGGATTTTAGGGTTTATCCAGAGCAGTCGGAGGGCTTTTAGTTATAAATGACATAATCAGATACACATTTGAAAATCTCACCCCAGATACTTTGTGGAGATGGGAATGGAGATGTGGAGACACTAGTTAGGGGCTGTCACGGTTAAGTTAAGGCTTACTAACTCTGTGCACTTGGAGGACGGGGACTGTTATATGTATCTTGGTTCCCGTTGCGGAGCACAGGCTCCGGACACGCAGGCCCAGCGGCCATGGCTCACGGGCCCAGCCGCACTGCGGCATGTGGGATCCTCCCGGACCGGGGCACGAACCCGCGTCCCCTGCATCGGCAGGCAGACTCTCAACCACTGCGCCACCAGGGAGGCCCCACCACGGTGCTTTGTATGGGGCAGATAGTTTATAAAAGTTTATCGGGAGCCATTGCTGGGAGCTCTGCGGGAACACCCGATACCTCCCCGTTGTCCTGGGATGTTGGAGCTGATTTGGGAAGGCCCCAAGCTGGCCGCATTCAGCGGTTCTGCTCTGGGGCTCCACGGTCTCGTGGAAGCCCGGCCTGGAGCAGTGGACTGTCAGGAAGGCTGTGCCTGTGGCAGGGGTGGGCCGGGTCCATGCGGAAGTCTGGTCCAGGGTAGACCCCAGCAGCCGGCTCTCATCGCCTGGCACAGCAGGAAGCCCTGTCCGCTGAGGGCCTGGTAGAAGCTGCAGCTCTGGAAGGGCCTGGCCGGGGCCCTGCAGGTGACCAGCCAGAGGGGTTGGTGTCCAGAGGGAAATGTTGCCTCTCCCCTCTGCACTTAGGCAGTTGCTTCGAATGCCTTCCTTCCCCTGCTGTCCGTAGGAGCGATGCTAATAGCTGCTGTGTGTACGTGCGCACACACGCGTACGTTTTCATTAAGACTACCCTGCTCCCACACATGCAAAGCCTTCTCTGTCATCAACATTCCCCACCAGAGTCGTACGTTCTGTGGGTTTGGAAAAGTGTATAATTATCCATCATTATGGTATCATATGGAGTATTTTCACTGCCCTCAAAATTCTCCGTGCTCTACCTATTCAACCCTCACCTGTATAACCCTTGGCAACCACTGGCTTTTTTACAGTCTCTATAGTTTTGCCTTTTCTACAATTTCATACAGTTGGAATCATGCAGTACGTAGCCTTTTCAGAGTGGCTTCTTTCACTTAGTAACATGCATTTAAGATTCCTCCATGTCTTTTCATGGCTTGGTAGCTGTTTCTTTTTAACACTGAATAATATTCCATTGTCTGGATATACCACAGTTTATTTTTCCATTCACCTACTAAAGGACGTCTTTGGTTGCTTCCAAGTTTTGGCAGTTACGACCCAAGCTGTAATAAACATCCATGGGCAGGTTTTTGTGTGGACATGAGTTTTCAGGTCCTTTGGGTAAATACCAAGGAGCACGTTTGCTGTAAAAGTATGCTCAGTTTTGTAAGAAGCTACCAAACTGTCTTCCAAAGTGGCTGTACTACTTTGCAGTCTGACCAGCAGTTAATGAAAGTTCCTATTGCTCCACATCCTTGCCAGCACTTGGTGTTGTCTGTGTTCCAGATTTTGGCCCTTCTAACAGGTGTGTACTGGTATCTTGTTGTTCCATGTGCTTATTTTCTATCTGCATACCTTCTTGGGTGAGGTGTCTGTTAAGATCTTTGGCCCATGTTTTGAGTTGTTTGCTTCTTATTGTTGAGTTTTAAGAATTTTTTGTACATGTATTTTTTATTTGAGGTATAGTTGATTTACAATGTCGTGTTAGTTTCTGGTGCACAGCAAAGTGATTCAGCGATATATATATTCTTTTTCAGATTCTTTTCCATTATAATTTACTACAAGATATTGAATATACAGGAGGACCTTGTTGTTTATCTATTATATATATAGTAGTTTGTATGTGCTAATCCCAAACTCCTAATTCATCCTGCCCCCCACCCCACCGTGCTCCCCTTTGGTAACCATAAGTTTGTTTTCTCTGTGTATGAGTCTGTTTCTGTTTTATAGATAAGTTCATTTGTATCATTTTTTTAGATTTCACATGTAAGTGATATTATATGAAACTTGTCTTGCTCTGTCTGACTTACTTCACTTAGTATGGTAATCTCTAGGTCCATCCATGTTGCTACAAATGACATTATTTCATTCTTTTCTATGGCTGAGTAATATTCTATTATGTATATATACACCGCATCTTCTATATCCAAGGAATTCTTTGTATATATTTAATAACAGTCCTTTATCACATGAAGCCACCATATATTGACGCTGCCTGTGTGCTAGGTCCTTCTAGCATGATATTTTTCCCAGCAGAAATTCTTCAAAACAGGTGTATATTTTAATTCTGGGGAGACTGTGGAATATTGGTTAAGATGTGAGTTTGGAGACAGACTGCCTGGGTTCCATTCCTGGTGCACCACACATACACTGTGACACATTGGGCAAGTTCCATAATTTCTCTCTGCCCCAGTTTCCTCACCAATAAATGGGGTAATAGTAAAACCTATCTCACAGGGTGGTGAGAATTAAATGCATTAACACACGTGAGCCCTAGAACCATATCTGGGACATAGTAACCTTACAGTAAAGGTTAGCTGCTAAACACGCCCCAGTACTGTATGACTCTGACAGATGAGGAACTGAGGCCAATAGAGGCCAGATAACGTGCTCAAGGGCACACAGAGCAGAGCTGGACTGTAGCTTTGATTCTGAAGCCTGAATTCTCGGGCACTGCTGTGTCCTCTGCCCTCTCCCTGTCCTGTGCATGAGGAACAGTGCACTGAAAGCAGAACGAGCTTGTACCCAGCACAGAAGCTACTAGTTTGTTCTGAGTCTCGGCCCTGCTGCCACGGGATCATCCTCCCCACTCTCGGGACCATCTTCCCCACTCCTGGCTTTCTTGCTGGGGAGGGTGCCTTCTCTGTTAGAATCATGGCCAACACTGCAGCCTCAGCAGGGCATCAGGACCATGGGTGCATGAATTGCAGCCCTAAGGGTATTAAAACACAGTCCCTCCACCCGTCCTGCCAGACCTCCTTGCCATTATCATAGCATCAAGTCTAGACTGCAGCATGTCATCCCAGGACGTCCTTTATCTGATTCCCAGCTGGACTCTGTTCCAGGCACCGTGCTGTGCTCCCCTTCATAACATGCGGTGAACTTTAAAGACTCCGAGCCTTTCTCATGCTCTTTCCCAGCCTGGGTTTTCTCCTCTCCTCCCTTCAAGTATGAAAGTCTGCCATGGCTCAGCCATTACCTTATGCAATTTTTCTGTTTGTTACCATTAGTGGTTCATATTCTTGGCCTCCTCCTGCACTGCAAGCTCTTGGAGGACAGGGACCACGCTTTCTTTGTCTTTGAATCCCCCATAGTATCATGCCCAATAAATGCTTCTTGGCTGGAGCGCAACGCCATCGAGGTCTGCATGCCTTCGGGAGAACAGCTGTGCTCTGTTGTACCATAAGAGAAACAAAAGGAACAGCCCTTGAGGAGAGCAAGGTCCTTGGCTTGTTTTGGTATGCTGCTGGCACAATGGCTCTGTGGCATTAAATACCAAATTTAGACACTCAAGGCCTTCTGCCACACAACAGGATTTCTTTGTTGCAGGAACTACAAGATCTAGCTCTTAAAAGGCAACTTTGAGGGAGAGGTGATACAAAAGGACTTAACAAAGTTGGGTCTAGTTTCAGGCTGGGGCCCAGTTAAATCTCAAATCCCGATTATCCAAGGCCGGCTTTCACAATGCGTATGTTCAAGATTTATAGAAGATAAGACAAACAGGTAAACCAGTAAGAACAGTGAAATTCAAATAATTATAAGTGCACTGAAGAAAATAATACAGGATGTGACAAAGGAACCGTATATCTTTGTATCTCCAGAGCTTACCATGGTGCTCCCGATGCATAGAAATAAAAACAGCTACCATTTACTGAGTTCTTACTATCTGCTTGCACTGTGGTAGATATTTCATTAATCTTTATAGGAATTCTATGAGGTTTTGCAAACAAGAAATATTAGGTTCAGAGAGGTTAAGTAACTTACTAGCAAGTAAAAGAGAAAACTTAATAACTGTTGGATATAATGGGATCTTAAAGCAATATTCAGGAAATAGAGATTCTAGAACCTCTTCTTATAGATGTACCTAATTTTTTCCCTTTAGGCTAAAATCCCTTCCCCACTCCTAACTGGACTTCCATGTTGTTTCGCACAAATTAGGTCTCTGGCCCTTTCCTGCTCTGCTTGTGTTACTGGCTGGCCTTGCTGTCCACAGCGCCTGTCCTTCTCCACTCTGCCCCGCCTCCACCTTCTCTTTCCCCTGGTCACTTGTTCTCAGGGTGTCATCATATTGGGGAAAGAGGAGGGCCACACGCTTGGGATTGTATGGAACCTACACCAAGTATTAGCTGTCTGCCTCTGGAAGTTGCTTAACCCCTCTGAGCCTCTGTTTCCGCATCTGACAAATGATGCTAAATGATAACTAGTTCACAGGTTCTTTTATTCGATTGAGTGAGAGCATCTAATTCCTGTCTACTCGTAGTATTTAGTAAATGACATCTGTTCTTGGTGGTTCTGTGATGGACAGTAGCTTATATGTGATTAGCGTATGGGGAATACCAGTAGCATGTGTGAGTCACATTGGTTCATATACGTTTTTTCAGCATGTGAGTGATTTGTGCCACCAAGGAAGAAGATCTGGATGAAGCAAGCTTCAGAGGAATATGGCGCACGTGATGCCCATTAACCCCATGCTCTTCCTCTTGGCTGCACACTGGTCAAATGCCCTGTTCTGGAGGTGCTATCAGGCGGTTCTGTCTGGTCTTTGTGTTTCACTTTTTTCCTTGGGTGCAGAACTCAGCAGCCTTTCTTACACACCCTCCATCACACTACTGTGTTTTTTGTTGTTTTTGGTTTTTTGCGGTACGCGGGCCTCTCACTGTTGTGGCCTCTCCCGTGGCGGAGCACAGGCTCCGGACGCGCAGGCTCAGCGGCCACGGCTTACGGGCCCAGCCACTCCGCGGCATGTGGGATCTTCCCGGACCGGGGCACGAACCCGCGTCCCCTGCATCGGCAGGCGGGCTCCCAACCACTGCGCCACCAGGGAAGCCCTACACCACTGTGTTTTTAATCAGGATGGTTGCTATTTGATTAGTGCTCTAGGTACAAAATCTGCAGAGACTTGGAGTGATCTGCCTCAATCCTATATACTCCATAGCTCTGTTATTTTAGTGATTTTGCAGAATACTACTTTTTTTTTTAAAATACACAAATTGTATTATAGCAGAGATGTTTGTATTAATTTCCCTTTTTACCTTTCATCTACCTTTTGTGTTAATCTTCATTTTATAGAAGCAAAACCTTTGCCCTGGACCAGGCTAGGACCTAGAGGTGATGGAAGAGACTTCGGGCAGACGTGTGCTGTGACTATTTCTTCATACTCTCTCTCATCTGGACTATTTTTTTTTTATTTGTGTTATCGTTATTATTTTTAAATTAATTCTTATTAGAGTATAGTTGATTTACAATGTTGTGTTAGTTTCTGCTGTACAGCAAAGTGACTCAGCTATGCATATACATATATACTCTCTTTTTTAGATTCTTTTCCCATATAGGTCATTACAGAGTATTGAGTAGAGTTCCCTGTACTATACAGTAGGTTCTTATTAGTTATCTGTTTGATATATAGTAGTGTGTATATGTCAGTCCCAATCTCCCAGTTTATCCCTCCCCCCCTTCCCCCTTGGTAACCATAAATTTGTTTTCTACATCTGTGACTCTACTTCTGTTTTATAAATGTTTTTAGAGTCCACATATAAGCGGTATCATATTTGTCTTTCTCTGTCTGACTTACTTCACTCAGTATGACAATCTCTAGGTCCATCCATGTCGCTGCAAATGGCATTATTTCATTCTTTTTTATGTCACTTGGACTATCGCAATAGATTCCTGACTGGTCTCTACTTCGGTTCTTGACCCTGAATGGCCAGTTTTTGACATAGCATCCAGAGTGAACCTTTTAAAATGAATACCAGAAGATGTCTTTGCTTTAAAAATTCTGAAATTATTATTTATTTATATTTTTGGCTGCATTGGGTCTTCGTTGCTGCGTGCGGGCTTTCTCTAGTTACAGCGGGGGGTGCTACTCTTCGTTGGGTGCACAGGCTTCTCCTTGCGGTAGCTTCTCTTGTTGTGGAGCACAGGCTCTAGGTGCGCAGGCTTTAGTAGTTGCAGCACATGGGGCCCAGAGCGTGTGGGCTTCAGTAGTTGCGGCGTGCGGGCTCAGTAGTCCTGGTGCACAGGCTTAGTTGCTCTGCAGCATGTGGGATCTTCCCGGACCAGAGATCGAACCTGTGTCCCCTGCATTGGCAGGCGGATTCCTAATGACTGTGCCACCAAGGAAGTCCCTAAAAGTTCTGAAATTATTTTGTGTGAATTTTTAGGATTGAGCCAATGAGTAACTATGTTGATGTATTTGGGAACTAAGGGTCTAAATGAAAGAAGGATACAAACATGGAATGAGGGAAGACAAGGAAGATCCCAGTGGTGTTGGATTGGAATTAGAAGTCTCATCATAAACTCACACACACACACAGACACACACAAATAGATTTCCTATCTGTGTCTGTTGAAAGGGCCTGGGAGCAATGACATCTCAGTAGCAGTGAGCACAGCTAGCGTCCAAATCTTCGTTTTAAAATTTTATTACCGGGACTTCCCTGGTGGCGCAGTGGTTAAGAATCCGCCTGCCAATGCAGGGGACATGGGACACGGGTTCGAGCCCTGGTCCGGGAAGATCCCACATGCTGCGGAGCAGCTAAGCCCATGCACCACAACTACTGAGCCTGCGCTCTAGAGCCTATGAGCCACAACTACTGAGCCTGCATGCTGCAACTACTGAAGCCGGCGAGCCTAGAGCCCGTGCTCCGCAACAAGAGAAGCCACCGCATGAGAAGCCTGTACGCTGCAACGAAGAGTAGCCCCCCCACTCGCCACAACTAGAGAAAGCCCGCGCGCAACAATGAGGACCCAGTGCAGCCAAAAATTAAATAAATAAATTTATTAAATTTTTTTTTTATTATTACCGAGTAAAGGAACTGAAGGTTCATTGGAGAAATGGCCAATTATAGGGCTGGGGCAGGGAAAGTACAAGATAAGCCCAGAACATTTTGTGCCAGGAAGTATGGAAGTGCTCAAAACCAAAGGGAACATGTTAGGTACAGGAGCTAGTTTGAAACAATTTAAGCATCAAAATAAATAAAAGTAACGGATTATAAAATATTGAAAAACAAAAGACTACCCGAGTCCATGTTTATGCTAAAAAAGAAAAAAATGTGGGGAAGGTGAAGTTCCTTTTTGTAGTAAAATGCCAGCTAATAAATGTAGAGGGAAGAATAAAGTTGGAAAATCTTCACTTTGCAACCACAGTTGAAGTATTTGATTCACCACTGGATGAAAGCTTGTTGGGGAACAGAATACTTACAGTCTAGGAGGGTCGTCTCCCCATAGACCACTTATTTCTCAAGGGAAAAAGGCACTTTTACAGCAGAGCCCTGGCAGAAGGCACCTTAACCAAGTGACCATCATAGGTGACATTACCTGTCATGGGGGAAACTGTTGTCAGGGGCCTCTGGGGGTGTCCTGTGGATGACCAACAACCCTTCCCTTATTGGGATCCCTGCCAATGATGCAGAATCTAGATCAGAGTATGGAGAAACAATGAACAAACACAAATGAAGGGGTGTCGCACAAAACAGAGGGCCAGTGCTCTTCACACGTTAGGGTCTTGAATGACAGAGAAGGGTTGTGGAACCCTCCCAGGATAAAGCAACTAGAGAGATATGACATCTGAATGCACTGTGTGTGGTGTGGGATTGGATCCTGAGTAGAGGGGGAAAAAAATTGCCGTAAAGGATAGTTCGTGAAATCTGAATATAGATAGCAGTAGTGTTTTCGTTTTTTTGTTGCTGCTTTTAATTTGGTAATTGGACTGGGTTATGTAAGAGAATATCTTAATTTAGAAGATACACACTTTGAGAGGAAAGGGTCATAACCTCTGCAAGTGGTTCAGAAAAAAGGTATATATTATACATACATGTGTATAAAAGGAGGATGTGTGGCAGAATGTTGACAATGTGGTATTTCATTGTAAAATTATTTTTTATGGTGATGCTCTATTTTGTATGTTTACACATTTATTTTTTCCAGTTTTATTGAGCTGTAATTGACACATAACATTGCATAAGTTTAAGGTGTACGACATAATGAATTGATATATGTATCTATTGTGAAATGATCACCACAGTAAATTTCATTAATATCATCACCTCAAATAGTTATATTTTTTTTCTTACGATGAGAACTTTAAAGATCTACTTGCTTAGCTTTCAAATATACCATACGGTATGGTTAACTATAGGCACTGTGCTGACGTTACATCCCAGAATTTATATATCTTATAACTGGAAGTTTTTACCTTTTGACCACCTTTACCCATTTCCCTCACCCCACCATGCCCGGCCTCTGTCAACTACCAATCTGTTTTCTGTCTCAGTGAGTTCAGTTCTATTAGATAAAACATATAAATAAGATCAGAACTATTTGTCTTTCTCTGTCTAATTTATTTCACTAAACATAGTGCCCTCAAGGTCCATCCATGTTGACACAAATTGCAGGATTTCCTTCTTTTTTATAGCTGAATATCGTTGTAATATTCTTGTAACTTTTCTATAGGTCTGAAAATAATTCAAAATAAAATGTTTAATTTTAAAAAAGAGATGAGGTAAACAAAGCAAACTGTCAATATTGTTTTAAACCCCTAGGTACCTGTTATATTATTTTCTGTAATTTTCTGTATGTTTGAACTAGTTAATCTCAGATGATGAAAATTAAAAAAAAATAATATTTAAATACAATGAGTACTTTTTTTTGCATCTTTACTAGAACATTAAGTTGTCATATCTTTTTTCCCTGGTACCCAGGTCATTGAAACTTTATTCACTGGACAGTTGTCAGGTTTTACATTGGGTTAATGCAAGTTCTTCCTTTGTGTGGTCTAGACGTTCTGCATGTACCAAGGGACTGGATTCTCCACCTCAGGAAAGCGACACTTCAAACCGCTGCTTAGTTGTCTAGTCTGTTCTTCTGGGTATAGTGCTGGCCTCGTGGTTCCTTCAAGCTGCGGTCCCTGTCTAGCTCCCTTTTCACTTCCGCTCTTGCACTTAGCAGGCTGTGTAATATTATATTGTTTACGCCATCATTCTTGACTGAATTAAAGGAGCCCTGCAGTTTCCATCGGAGGCTCGCCACCTTGACTGTATGTTCCCTTGGCTTTCTGCCCTGTAGTCACAAATCCTGGACCATGTGGTCCGGGCTGTTACTCCCCTCCATACGTGAGAGCATTGTGTACTGATGGGCCTTTGTCTAAAGCAGAAAACTACTAATGCAGAAATGCCAAACAGTTTATTGTTTGGGATGGGTAGTGAAGTATCTGGGGACTTCTTGGGTCTCATTTAGAAGATAAAACTAGATTATGCCCATTTTATCAAGGAGCAGATATTAGCTCTGGTTGGGTTGTCTTTAAAAGCCAGGCTTAGCTGTGGGAAAAAAGAGAACTGGTGAATCAACTTGGTTTAAAGGAAAAGAAAACTATCATTCCAATTCAGTTTTTTCAGTTTGGGCTACAGAGAGTACTTATATATTTTCACACTGGTTTAAAACACCTGTGCCGTGGGGTCAGTTCCCGCAAAGCAAAAGTGAAGGCAAGAATGGACCATTTGGGACTTTATTTATTTGCTTGTGTTTGACGCTAGAGGTTGGTTTGAAGTCGCCTGGAGAGGTGAGAGGGGAGGAATTTGTTTCTTTTTTAGAGAGAGAAGTAGTCCTGAGATTCTTGGAATTTTACTCTATTTTATCAGGGTTGGGCTCTCTGAGTATATGGCAAGAAGCCATCCTTTGGGACAGACTTCATTTGGTCTTATGTTGGTGTCGAAGGTGCTTGAAACAGATTCAGGCCTGTTTCATCCTTATGAGTTCTTGTTACTATTTCATGTTTATTTTTAAGCGCTGACCACTACCCATCTCTTTCTCTACCACACGATCAGGGTCCCTTTCTATGTGATTATTCCCATTGAACTTGAGAGTTTATAATACAGTTGTTTTCAACTTTTTTGGTAACCTTAAAATATAGCAAGAACTTTCAAATTCAGTGCTTCATAGGTTGTATTATGACCTACCTGGATCCCCCGGGTATGTGTATATATGTGTGTGAATGGTGTGTGTGTGTATCATTTACATTAAAGTGAAATAGAACTGAGTTTTAGTTTTGCAAAATAAAAACATTTTGCAAACTTTTAAAATATTCTATCGATAGTAATGACTGCTGTGTTCCCTTTCTGCCTCCCAGAAACAGCAAGCCCAGGACTTACTGTTTTGTTCAGAGAAACTTATCCTGTCTCTCTCCTTCTCTTTCGACCTTCTCTGACCCAACTTTCTTCAATAACCTGTGCTTCTTGCCTCCTCTTCCTCGTGTTGGGAAGGTTTAAGATGGAAACCTGGGTTGATACCCCATCTCTATAACGCACTAGTCACGAAATCCTCACTTTCCCCATTTTAAAATGGGGTCAGAGTACACAACAAGGGGTGGTTCCTTTTTCTTGCTTCTGCTGCCCCTTCACTCTCTTCACTGTGCTGGTTACCAGGTTAGAATCTCTTCTGTTTGAAAATTCCTCTAATGTCCTCCCAGGCAGTTAACTAGATCTTTCTATTGGTGTGTTGTTAAACTTGCGATTTTGGTGAGTTGCATTAACTTCTCAGGAAGCCTGATTCCTGCACTACCCTGACAGTTGCATGTAGCATTTAAATGCAGAAGCAACGCAGATAACTTATTCCCACACAACACCCGGGGAGGGAGGATGCATATGTTTGTCAGAAGATGCTAGGGGCTGGCTCAGAACTCACAGCCCTTCAGATGTGGGCCCTCCTAACCAACTGGGTGATAATAATGAGAAGAATGAAAAGAAAGCTTATCCAAAAAAGAGGGACAGCAAAACAAGGCCAAAGCCCCTCTGGATGGGTTGGACCAGGAACAGAGAGCCTTGCACTAGCCTTGCACTAGCTAGTGTTGGTGCCACGGAGAAGCTGCTGGGCTGGCCCACCTCCCTGGCTCCCGTCCTATCTCCCCTCAGGCTGTGTTACCCTCTGGTTCTCCACCAGCTGCGTCTGTGGTACAGGAACAGGTTTTAGCTGGGCTGACACTTAGGAGAAGGGGTGACCCGCGCCCTGGGCTCCAGACCGGGGCCCGGAGAGTGGGTGGAGGGATGTCTGTGACGTGGGTCACTTGTTAGCAGATGTTGCAGCTGCTGCCACGGAGCCCCCGGAGCATGTGTTTCCTGCCCATGATCTTTCGTTCTATCCGGCCAGACACATATGGAAAGCCCACAGCTCTGTCTGCACTCTCAGCTGGACAGAAGCAGTGGTATTGTTCTTGGTGTAAAGCCAAAACTTATTTCTTGGTTTCTGTACAGTTGTGAAAGGCAATGCAGATCTCACTTAAAGCTACTCCCTAGAAACCAGAGTGCCCTCATTCAGCCAACGTGCGGCAGAGCGGAGTGGAAAGGGCATGGGACCCAGGCTGGAGGATCACTGTGGATTAGGGACTCTGTTTCCTCAGCTGGGATAGTGGTATCTGACAGGGAGACTTGACTCTTAGTTGAGATACTATTTATCATAGTACTTGGGAACGTTCAAAGCACTCAGACAGGTGTTATTTATTTGATACAGGGTGCTCTATGAAGTTGAGAGGGAGGGAAGGAGGGACGGAGGGAGGGAAAGAGGAAGGAAGGAGGTAGGGAGGAAAAGAGAGAGAGAGAGAGAGAGAGAGAGAGAGAGAGAGAGAGAGAGAGTGTGTGTGTGTGTGTGTGTATGTTCACTCTGCTAGTCAAGCGTTGAGATATTACTAGAGGAGATAAGACGTGCATGTCTGTACAACATGGTTGAAGGTGATTCTCTGTCTGTGATGGCTTTAAAGGGCTCTGGGAGTTGAGTGGGGACAGTTTCATGCAGAGGGTGATATCTGAGCTGGGCTTTGAAGGATGGGCCATGGAGGTGGACATGGAGGGGCATTGACTTTAACAAGTATTGGAGAGAGGGCCCCCCGGGCAGAGGGATTGATGTGAGGAAAGGCACAGATTTAGGAGCAGATGGGGCCTGTGCAAGCCACAGCAATAATTGGGTTGGACTGGAGCATCGGTTTGGATTTGTCTTCTGGGTGACGGGGAACCAATGAAAGAATGTTGAGCCAGGGGAGTGTCAAGATCAGAACTGAGCTTGAGGGTGAATGATCTGGCAACAGTTTAAAAAGGTGGACGAAGGAGACCGGAAGCTCTCCTTACTGGAAGACTGCTAGGAAAATATATAAAACACCTGTTTGCCTCCCAAAATTATTGGTTTTTTTCTTCCAGTTTTACTGAGGTGTCATTAACAGACAGCACTGTATAAGTTTAAGGTGCTCAGGGCAATGATCTGACTTACATGCGTCCTGAAATGATCACCGCAGTAAGTTTAGCGAACACCCGTTGTCTCATACAGATACAAAACAAAAGGAAAAACAATTTTTCTTTGTGGTGAGAACTCTTAGGATTGGCTCTCTTCACCACTTTCATATAGAACGTACAGCAGTGGTCCTTATATGTGTCATGGGGCACGTTACGTCCCTAACACTTATTTACCTTATAACCGGAAGTTTGTACATTTGACAGCCTTCATTCAGTTCCCCCGCCCCGCCCCCATCTTCCACCTCTGGTAACCACAAATCTGATCTCTTTTTCTATGAGCTTGTTTGTTTGTGAAGTACAATTGACCTACAACACCGTGCTAGGCCCTGGTTCGCAACATAGTAATTTCGACATTTTTATCCGTTACAGAATCATCACCCCCCAATATCATTTTGAAGAGTAAATGAGATAAAGGATGTGGAGTTAACATCTGGAGATGAATCACGATGGTCCAGGTCCCGAACATCCTAGCCGCACGGCTGCAGCTGAGCCTCCTGACATGTGCTTTTAGGCCGGGCTAGGCTGTCAGGCCCTGGGGGAAGGTGTAGGGCTGCACAGCCCAGCTCGGGCAGGTCCCTGCACCCTCCCGCTTGGACCTCCTACAGGTCCCTCCCTTTACTCCTGCCCCTGCCTGGTTCTTGACTTCCTTTGTTTCCCGTTTCTGGCCTGGGAATATCCAATACCCGGGGCTTGATCTGCTCCTTTTCTCAGATTTGACCTTGACCCTTGCTAGGAAGCTCTGCCCGTGCTGGTTAGTTGGAGTAACCGAGTGTTCAAACCACCCTGCTCCACCAGGCTCCCGGGACCTCCTCCAGCTCGGCCTTGTTGGAGTGACTGGTCCAGAGAGGAGCATTTTAAGAGACTGAGAGTTAGATACACATTCAAATTCTGATGCTACCACTGACTTCCTCGGATGAGGGATTGCTGAATTACTGTGAGCTTCGGTTTCCTCCAGGGTAAAATGAAGATAAGACCTATCTATCTGTCTATTCCCCTCCCTCGATTTGGTTGTGAGGTTTAAATGAGGTAATGTAATGATTTAAAGGTGGCGTGGTGTCCTGTGAATATTGGTTGCCTTTTCTTCTCATCTTCCATTCCAGATGAAGAATATTTACTTAGGAGCTCAACGTGTGCTCAACCTCTGTCTGTAGACTCTGTTAAATTTCCTTTCTTCTTCGTTTGCAAAAGCTTTGGTGTGAAAAAGTTGAGTTATTTATGCTCCAACAGTTTCCATCACTGCCCTGGGGGAGGCCCCTGACGTCCCAGGACAACTTGAAGCACTTTTCCTATGGAAAGAAGGTTACTAGATGCTGGCTACATGCACGAGGACTACAGGCCAGACGGGTTTCCATGAAATCCTAACAGCATTGTCCCTTTTCAGGAGAATGTGTTTGGACAGATCCTGCTAAGCAAGCATCTTGCCAGAAACCATCCATCTATAACCTGGGGCCTGTCTGTCCTTCTTACAGTATCTGCTGTTTTATGCCCAGTAAGCCTTGGTGTCTGGACCTCATTAGAAGCATTTAACAGAGGAATACTGATGCAACAGCAGAGTGAGGCTGGCCCCGGGGTCCTGTGCTATCCCGATTGCTCTATTTTTTATAAAACGTAAGAACTCAAGTTTAATGGGATAAGAGTTGGAAGGGACCTTAAATGTCTTTCCCACCCCCAACTCATATTTAAACCATTCCTGGTTGGCAAGAAGTTACCCTATTAGAGGATGCTTTCAGAAAGTGTGTGACTTTTCACAGTCATCTCCAAGGGCTCTATCTGAGAAGTCCCTTCTTGACGTCTGTGGGCATAAAGGCACCTGATGAAGAAGAGGGGGTACTCAGAGCCTGGCCTGTTGCACCCCCTTCACCACAAGAATCTACTCTCCAGACAACATACCCATCACCACCCTCTCCTGTCACAAGTATAAAGGCCGACCCCTCACCAGAGGAGGGCAACCCTTTGAGGCTTTTTATGTCCCTCATAAAGGGACCAGGGAAGTCCAGCTCAGTGTCTTCCTACTGTCCTGTCCTCTCTGCAGGGTGGGAGGGAGAATGGTGGGCACCCCCTCCTCCATCTTTGAAGCTGTAACAGAATCTGCCTGCCACTTGGTACAGAAGGATGTGCCGTGTACAACTGCCGGGAACCAGGTAACACTACTCAGAATCTAGACGTTAACGTCATCCCCATTTGGAGATCCCTGGCTTTGTAAGTAAGTGACCTGAGGTCACCCGGCTGTGAGGGTCAGAGTTAGGTTCAGATGCAGCTAACATCAGAGCCCAGGCACTTGGCACTCCCCCGCTGTGCAGGCTGTGGAAGAGTGTGTCAGCTGTCCCCCAGCAACTGGTCCCTGTGCCTGGAAGGGACACATGTTCCTGTACCTGCTTGATGGGGCAGGGGAGTGGGGCTGGGCTCAGGACAGGCTCAGCACCAGGCCCTCTGCCTGCTGGCAAGGAGGGGAGACACGGCTTCAGCCCTGCACCCTGAAAGTCCTACTGGCCTGTTTTCCACGGTGACCCATGTGAGTCGGGAGGCACTCAGGGGCATGAAGAATCTTCCAGGTAGTAACGGTAGCCTTTGCGGAGCGATGTAGTTCTCAGTTTGCAGAGGAGAAAACCGAGGTCCAGAGCTCCTTCCCAGAAGAGCAAGTTAACGGCAGAGCCTCGAGTGGGGACCCAGCGCTCCTGGTTTCCCATCCCACGCCCATCTCCCTGCCTGCAGGCTTGCAGTTTGGAGCATCTGCCTTCTGAGTGGAAACCACTTGGACTGCAGTTTGGGCCCGTGCCTTCTTTTTTCTTAGAGGAGTTGAAAAACGGTCGATTTGCCGTCCAGTGGTGTATTACCAAATGTTCCATCAGCCTTCTCGTCCTCAGGCTGAATGTCCTTTGTTTCTTTGCTCTAAAAAGGACTCCTTTTCTGGTGCAATTTTCTGCATTGACTCTCCTCCTCGCTTCCTACTCCCCGCCCTATAACCCTCTCCTTTCTCTCAATCCTCACCCCAAATTAAACCAACTCAGCGTGTTTCCTTTGCACTTTTCCTTTATGATGGTTTCACTTCTTTCAAGGGTTTTTCCCCACCTGAGCCCAAGCTGCTGTCATGACCAGTGTTGGCCAGAAAGCTCGCAAATATTCAGCTTTACTGCAGACTTGGGGGGTTTGGTTTTGGTGCTGGCCTCGCTCCTGTAGTGGTGTTTGGTGACTTAACAAACACCTGAAAGTCTGAGGCAGGGAGGGAGGGATTACGGGTGGGGCAGGAGGGGTCCAGACACCTGCACTTTCATTTACTTGGAACAATCTGTTTTTCCTTCTTAGGTACCCAAATAAGCTGCTTCTCGCCCAGTTCTTTCTCGTGGCGTCAGGCCTCCTTCGTGGACTCTTATTGCTGGGCAGCCGTCCAGCAGAAGGACTCCTTGCAGGGTGACTCTGGAAACCTTCCATTGTGTCTGCATAAGGTAACTGGGGACATTGCAAATCTCACCTGTTTGCTTTATAGATGCGGGAACTGAGGCCCAGAGAGGCTGCACCAGTCCAAAGCCACATGGATGCGTGTGGCCAACCAGGGCTGTAACTCAGATCGTAAAACTGTAGCACATTAAAATCAGAAGGAACCTCAGAGATTACTTGGTGCAGCACCTTCCTTGAGCAGATGGGAAACTGAGGCGCTCCTTGATTTTAGCTCCATAGTCGCCGGCACCTCATGTGTCTCGGTGGCCTTTCTACCCTTGATGCCCAGCGGTGTCAACCATCTGAGGCTCTCAGTACATTTTTTATGCCTCAGTGAGCTTCGTTAGAGAACAGCAGAGTTGGGACTCAGAGCTTCGGCCAGCTCCTATTCCACCACACACAGGGTCTCTTGGAAAAAGTAAGGACCCACGTAGAGGTCAGTAGCTTCCAGCGCATGTGTTACTGCAGCATCGAGAAGCCCAGGGATGATTCCATCTGGGGGTACTAATTGCAGCACAGCTTTTGGAACACATGCCTTTGCTTTCTGATGGGTCCACATGCTGCAAGGAAGGGGAGATGCTACCTGGGAGACACCAATGTCCTGCAGAGAACAGGAGCAGGTCAGCAGCTCCGTGGTCGGGGGAGTGTGGAGGCAGGGCTCACAAAGGCTGGGCAGTGTGGAACTTGGGCCAGAGTTGGCAGGTTTGTGCAGCAGGACGTTCTCTGAGCGATGAAGCAGCTCCGCTGGGTCTTCTCCATACTCGTGAAAGTAGGACTTTGTTTCAGCCTGTCATTACTTTCAGCCACTGGTTCTTTTGTTCATCGTGCAAATGAATCTTTAGCATCCACCAAGGAAAGCATGGTGTGTTAGCTTTTTTTTTTTTTTAATTTATTTTTGGCTGCGTTGGGTCTTCGTTGCTGCGTGCAGGTTTTCTCTAGTTGTGGCGAGCGGGGGCTATTCTTTGCTGCGGCGTGTGGGCTTCTCATTGCAGTGGCTTCTCTTGTTGCAGAGCATGGGCTCTAGGCATGTGGGCTTCAGTAGATGTGGCACATGGGCTCAGTAGTTGTGGCGCATGGGCTTAGTTGCTCCGCGACATTTGGGATCTTCCCAGACCAGGGCTCAAACCCGTGTCCCCTGCATAGGCAGGTGAATTCTTAACCGCTGCGCCACCCAGGAAGTCCCGGTATGTTAGCTTCTAAAAAGCCAAAGACTGATGTTTGTTTGACTCTCTCCTGCCTCGACCTGTTGCTGAACAGTCAGCATACTTCTTTTTTAAAAAGAACAGTTTAAGTCCTTTGCTGTGACTCAGGCTTGTTTCCCTCATGTTTATGTATTGCGTGCCATTTGGCACAATGATGCCCTACACTGACTCCTTTCTTCTTTGGGGTTGGGCTTTTCTCTTTGGCTTTCGGCCTTAGCGTCAGTTGGGTCCTCATCAACTTTGCATGACGTAGTAGCCCAGGCAGCGAGTAATAAGGATCTTCCGTATGAATGGGCACAGTTCTAGAAACTGAACATCTTTGTTTGCAAATCTAAATGCATGCTGTTGTAATTTAAATCTGTCTGTTTTAATGGTCTTCTGAGAATGGAAAGTTGTAATCAGTGGCCGGGCTGGAGATTGATGGATCCACAGAAGAAGAATGTATATTATGGGATTGTCCAATGTAAGAGTTGGCAGGGATGTTTAGAGACTGCAAAACCTTTAGAGTAAGAAGAAATTCAAAGATTGTGATCCAAATGCATTTTACACGTGAGGATAAGGACACCTTGAGAGGTCACGCCCAGGAGTCACAGGACTAGTTGCTGGCTGTAAGATGAGAATCAGTTCTCTGGGCTCCCACTGCCCCTGCAGGATAGGAGGGGAAGTCTTGTAGAGCAGCGTGGGTAGTCAAGCTTAAGTTTTCGATGTTAGTGAAAGACGAAGGAGCTCTCTTTCTGGTGATGGTAGTCTAGCTTGTTTTCGTGGAAGTTTGGCTGAGGATCTGTGCAGAGTTCTTGCCAGATTCACAGGGCTGGAGACAAAGATTGAATAGCCCAAGTTGGAGGGACCCTGGTCAACACCGTAGGCTTGAAAGGCCATCGCTGAGGAGTGAGGGGTGATCCAGAGTTCAGCCAGCCCTCATAGGGTCTAGAGTCTTGGTTCAGAGCATTTCAGTGTCGGTTGAATGAAGAAGATTTGGGATTGTCAGTGTCTCTAGTCCACCTGCCAGCCAGAAGCAGAAACAAGCCAGTCCTCCCTGGAGGAAGTAACTTCTCCAGAGCCTCAGATTCTCGCTCCGGTTTTTCACCTGTGATGTTCAGCACTCAATCAAAAACAACCAGAGCACGAGAGGAAACCCAGAAGTAGAAACAGACCCACAGGAGATCCAGATAAGGTAGGAGGATCTTACCTGGATAAGTGTGACTTTCTTAGCCAGGCCAGATTCTGTAATCACAGCTGCCTTATGTTCACATTGATGCCTTTTCGAGTGGTGTGTGTATGTGAGAATGTATATACATTGTAAGATTCACCGTGTCAGCCATTTTTACGTGTGCGGTTCAGTGGCATTAAGTACATTCACGCTGTTTTGCAGCCATCGTCACCACCCATCTGAACCTTTTCGTCTTCCCAGACTGACACTCCATACTCATTAAACACTAACTCCCTGTCTCCCCTTCCCCAACCCTGGCAACCACCACTCTGCTCTCTGTCTCTTCGAGTCTGCCTACTCTAGGTACCTCATAGAAGTGGAATCAAATAATATCTGTTCGGTTGTGTCTGGCTTATTTCACTTAGCATAATGTTTTCAAGTTTCCCCCCGTGTTGTAGCATGCGTCGGAATCCTCTTCCTTTTAAAGGCTGAATAATATTCCATTGTATGTATACGCCACATTTTGTTTAGCCATTCATCCATCAGTGGCTACTTGAGTTGCTTCCACCCCCTGGCTTTTGTGAATAGTGCTGCTGTGATCATGGGTAGATAGATATCTGTTCGAGTCCCTCCTTTCGGTTCTTTTGAGTACATGCCCAAATGTTGGGCTGTTGGATTCTTTTTCAAGTTTAGAAAGCTTTTCCTGTTGGTTTCTTTTGGCCTCTCCACACTCGATGGACTCATGAATCTTCAGCTGGCTGGGACCATTTCACATGTGAATAGGTACAGGTTTGTGCGGCTTTAGAAATCTAGACTCTCACCTGTTAGTGAAAGTTACCAGTTGGTGAACTTTAGCTCGGCCCCAAGAGGGTCTTCCCAGCAGAACAGCTGTCCAGTGGGGGAGCCCACTGTTGACCCAGGAGGTCCTTAATTCCGGGTGGACGTGGAGATGTGTGTCGTCTTCCCATATCTTTACTCCTCACTCTGTCTGTGCTTCCGTCATGTAAAAACCCGCCTCCTTAGATTAGTTATTCGTTCTCGACACCGAGCTACATCATCCCCACCCCCTCATTCATTCAGGACTTCGGTGAGAGTTCTTTACCCTAGGGTGCCTTCTGCGCCCTCCCAGATACACAGCTGATGCACCATTCTCTGTCTCCAAGGACTTTCACCCCCTTGCCACTTGTCACCGTTCCAGTGGCTGCCTCGCTCTGTGTGCCCCATTACCTGGAGGTACGTTAGGACATCCCACTCCCTACTGCCACCTCCTGCCCGCCAAGGCCCTCCCCCACCCCCTTCAGAGCAGACGGAAGCTCGGACACGAGAACACCCTCAGCTCCCTGCCATCACACGTCCCTGATGTCCCCATGCAGCACCAGCCTTCTCTGTCCTTTTGGTGAATGGATGAGGCCCCTTCTCCCGAACGAAGCTGCTCTCCTGTGTGACCCACTGTGCTCTGGATCCCCCTCCCCATCTTTCTCCTCTGCATCCTCAACCCATCCCTTCTCGCAGGCTCTCTTCCCACTGACATTTTAGCATGTCCATCTCCACCAAACTGGTCTTGCCCAGGGTCACCCACGACCTCGCTGTTGCTAAGTTAATTCTCACTCGCAGGGGCTTATGCTACTTGGCTTCTCTCTGACATCCAGTCTGGTGGACCATGCCCTCCTGCAGATGCTCTCTTGACTCTCCGGTTAGAGTCTCCCTTTGTCCATCGCTGAGAAGTTGGCGTTCTGTCCTAGGCCACCTCCTCTGCACCCTCTCCCTGGACCATTTCATGTCCCTGGTTTCAGTTTCTTTCCATGGGCAGTTCACAGCCAGGTCTTTGTCTCCAACCCAGCCTTCTCTCTCTCTCTCGTTTTTTGTGTTTTTTTTTGCGGTACGCGGGCCTCTCACTGTTGTGGCCTCTCCCGTTGCAGAGCACAGGCTCCGGACGCGCAGGCTCAACGGCCATGGCTCATGGGCCCAGCCGCTCCGCGGCATGTGGGAACCTCCCGGACCGGGGCACGAACCCGTGTCCCCTGAATCGGCAGGCGGACTCTCAACCACTGCGCCACCAGGGAAGCCCCCAGCCTTCTCTCTTGAGCTCCAGATCCACACACCCAGCTGAACCCTGAACTTGAACACTTGAAGGTCTGGCACGCGACTCCGGCCCAGCTTGTTCAGAGCTGAACTTCTGTTTCCTGCCTTTCCCCACTGTGACCTCTAGCTCAATTAATGACACCACCAGCCACCCTGTTACATCAGCCAGAAGTCTGAGGGCCATTCTGACTCTTTCTCCATCCCCACATCCTGTCAGTCACTGAGCCCCATCGGGTCTGTCTTCATAAGGAGCTCTTAAACTCTTCATCCTTCTTTCCAGCCCCTAGGGCAGCAGCCGTCCTCTTGTCCATCTTGCCGCTGTCATTCCTACTCTACTACCCCTTGCCACATAATCACAGGTGTTCTTTTTTGCCTGACTGTCATTTCCCTAAACAAAACCCTCCAGTGTCCCTATGAAATGTCTTTATTTCTTTAAAAAAACAAAACAAAACTATTCTGGCTAACAAGGTTCAGTCTCCCTCTGGCCCTTGTGAACCACTGCAGCCTCACTTCCAAATCCGGTGAACTCCTGATGCATTTTCCCAGTCTCAGCTTAAATATCATTTCCACCTAGAAGCTTCCTCTAAACCTCTAGACTGAGGGTTGTTGCCAGTTCAGACTGCTTCAAGGGCCAGGTGGGTCAATGTGACGCATCCAGGAATAAAACTGTGGGCTTGCTGTGTAGACAGTAGACTACATGCCCTGCCTCAGACTTTCAGATCCTACAAATGGGCCACTGGCCAAGCAGAATATCAACTGCACTCCACCCTGGTCTGTGTTGCTTGGTTGTGTATTCCCAGAGCAGCCCGTACTTTTCCTGGAATCACCCTGGGACATGGTCCTTACTTGCCTTAATTCTCCTTAATTGATTCTTTATTTCCAAGACTCTAAGTTCCATGCAGGCGGAGACCATGATGTGTCTTGTTCATCACTGTACCCCGAGAACAATGCACCGTCCACAGTGGGTGATCAGAACACACATGTGGAAGGGAGGAGAGGAGTGAGGTAGCTTGCAGGTCATGATCAGAACCAGACTTAGGTCTCTAGAGGCATTCTGACTGGTGCTCACAATGAGCGGGTTAGAGGCACAGGGTTTATGTGAACACTTCTCAACGCACTTCTGAGGCCAGAGTTAAAACCAGGAGACCCAAATTCCTCCCCCCGCAAAGAAGTTACTCAGTGTAATATTGAAGTATGTACTGGTGTAGTTTATGGCAGTGGTATAACTCATGCTGTCATCCCTCCCCACCTACTTCTTTCATTTCTCCTGCCCTGTTTCTCCTCCCTTTCTCTTCTGCTCCATTTATTTCTAGTAGCCTCTAGTATCTGAGGAGTCGTCTCTGGTGGAAATATGGGTTCATTCATCCAAGGGGCCAGCAGGTGGCACTCTAGGACTGTTTGACAACTGGCCCTTTTGGGTGTTCTGGTCTCTTTGTTCAAGTTCATAAAGTAAGCAACTGTTAGGCAAGATTTCTTTCTGAAACACAAAAGCCAGTTTTTGACTGAAAAACAAAAACAAAAAACAACAAGAAAATAAAATGAACAGAGTTGTCAAATCTTGCTGTATTTCCGTTAAGTGGATTCACAGAAACTTAGTTGCAGGGCTTCTCTGAGGCTTCCAGACCAGAGTTTTTCAAACCTTAGTATTATCTGTGTGAAAACACAGGGTCCTAGGCCCCATCCAGAACACAAGTTGGAACCTGTGGGGTTAAGGCCAGGAATGTGGTTTTTTATCTACTTTTTAGGAGAGTCTGCTTCTGCTGGGCCAGCTTGGCTTCCAGTGTAGACACCACTCATCTAAACCAGTGTTTCCCAAACTCTGTGTGCACGTAGATCACCTGGAGATCTTATTGAAATATAGACTCAGATTCAGCAGGTCTGATGGGGGCCTGCATTCTGCATTTCTAACAAGCTCCCAGGTGATACTGAGGGTGCTTGTCTGTGGACCACTCTTTGCAAAGCAAAGGTCCAGGGCAGGGGCTGGCAAACTGACATACACGCTCCGGCCAAATCCAGCCCATCACCCATTTCTGCAGATAGTTTTATTGGAATACAGCCATGCCCATTCATTTACACGTTATTACCTGTGTCTGCTTTTATACTATGACTGAGTTGCCTAGTTGTGACAGAGGCCCTATGGCTCACAGGCATTTCCCGTCTGGCCCTTTGCGGGAAAAGGTTTGCCCATCCCTGATCTAGAGCTCTGAAGCCCTCCCAGATGATCCAGTGAAAGAGAACTCCCTGCCTCATACGATAGTCCATATCATGTTCGTACAGATCTTTAGGAAGGTTTTTCCTTGCTTCCTTGTAACTTGGTTCTAATTCTCTTGACAGGAGTCTTTTCTTCTTTCACACACAAATGCTCTGCTTGCCATCTTCTCTTTGACAGGTCTCTCCTCCTGTTAGGTCCCTTCCAGAATGTCACCCAGCACGAAGCCTGCTGCCTTGGGTGTCTTCCCTTGAGTGCAGAATAGAATGACATACCCCCTTAATTCTCTCTCCTCTTCAGTAGTTGTGGCATGTGGGCTCAGTAGTTGTGGCTCGCAGGCTCTAGAGCAGAGGCTCAGTAGTTGTGGTGCATGGGCGTAGTTGCTCGGCGGTATGTGGGATCTTCCCCGACCAGGGCTCGAACCCGTATCGCGTGCATTGGCAGGCGGATGCTTAACCACTGCGCCACCAGGGAAGTCCCCATAATAGTGCTTTATGGGTTCTTTGTTGTTTTGCCTCACTGTACTTTAAGACATAGCTCAGATGTTACCTCTTTTACAAAGCCTTGCCTCACCTCCCCAAGGACATCTCTGTTCCCTCAGTACTACATATTTTGTGATCATCACTTTTACGTTTTGATTATTTAATTATTAGCTGGTATTCCCACCTGACCTGTGTGGTCCTGGGGCAAACTGTGCACTTCCTCTTTGGGGCCATGCTCCCAGCCCACTGCCTAGTACCTGGCAAGTGCCCAGGAGATATTTTTGAATGAATTTACCCATCTGCATTTAATCCCATAAGACGTGATCACATCCTTTTCACGGGAGGAGTCGCTCAGTCCTAATTGGATGTTCCTTTGCCTTAGATGAGCTAGAGGGGATTTGAACAGGGAGGGAGGCTGGGGCGCATCCCCTCCAAGGTCCCTGCCATCTGGAGGGTCTGTTGTTATAACTACAACCCTTTCCAGAAACAAAACAAGATTTTAAGGCAGATTTAAAAAGAGACTTTTCAGTCTCTTTTCAGAGACTGAAAAGTGTACCAAGTTCTTGGTTTCACCTTGCTATGAGAAGCTTCACCAACTTTGGAATAGCTCAGCACTAACTAACATGGGCATCGTACAGAATCATGCAATCATAGCTTTGAAAGATGCCAAGCATCTCAGAACCACTTGGGAGTAGACAGAGCTTCGAAACAAAGCCGTTCCCATCCAGCAGATGTACTCATAAGGCTCGGTAGTTTTTCCATGTTCCTTATTTGGACAAAAGGATTTTAAAGACTATAATTTAATGCTTTTTTTGGATTCGCATTTCATTTGAATTCACTTTAAAGCCATCTTGCTGCAGATTCACTGCAAATCACCTTTTCATTTTTGATGAAAAATAAAAAAGAGGTTTAACTATGGAGAAAAACTAAGAAACGGGGCATTCAACTACATTCCCCTAGAGGCGATCAAGGTACAAGGATATTTTAGAAGAAAGCAAACACCTTTAAACATTCATTTTTCAAACTGCAGTGAACATTCAGTGTTGAACTGTTCATTGGTGCTAATTATTACACGGTGTTGGCATGTTAGAAAAATTGCTACAGACTGTAAACAGTCACTTCCTACTTCACAAGAACAGTTCGAGATAAAATACTATTATTCAAATAGCTTTGAACCAAAAGTGACTTATACACATATTCCACAGCCCCAAGTTAGAAATAGTTTTCCCTCTGTGGTTCCCAAAGGAAATGTCTGGTTCTTTCAGTTATGGAAGCAGCAGAAACTCTACGTCACGCAGTTAAATTTTTATACTAATGAGCACCCTTCAGAGTGACTAGGATTGAAGGAATACTGCGTTTCAGTGTAGCCAACTATGAATTATGTAGCCAAAATGCAGCTAATCACAGCCTGTTGTGTGTGTCATTGTGTAGCAGCTCTTTGCAAATTGGATTAATAGTTGTTTGGTTTTGTTTGTTTGTTTGTTTTTGCGGTATGCGGGCCTCTCACTGTTGTGGCCTCTCCCGTTGCGGAGCACAGGCTCTGGACGCGCAGGCTCAGCGGCCATGGCTCACGGGCCCAGCCGCTCCGCAGCATGTGGGATCCTCCCGGACCGGGGCACGAACCCGTGTCCCCTGCATCGGCAGGCGGACTCTCAACCACTGCGCCACCAGGGAAGCCCGGATTAATAGTTTTGAGGACCCCATCCCATGCCAGAACCCCAAAGGGAAGCAGCTACGTTGGTGAGGGCTTTGCGGAGTTTCTGAGCCATTTGTGCTATTTCTCTTGCCCTTGGGGCAGGGATTCCTAAAGTGGGCTCCATGATAGCATCAGGAAGTCCACGAACTAGGATAAGAAGACACAGGGCAGCTTTATTTTTTATGTACCTCAAGCTAAAACTTAACATTAAAAAATATGTATGTAAGTAGGCAAGAATCTATAGTGGTATTAGTGCCATGTGTGACTGTCACCAACAGAAATCACAGCTATCTTAGAGTATTTTTTACTCTTCATCACTTCAGAGTTACTGTGTTGTTGGACCATCTGTTAGATCCCATTAAATGTGTTGACAATGACGCACATACAAATTTGTCTTTTAATGTTGTGACAGCTATATATCAACATCATCCATTTCCTTTGCGAATTTATGTGTTCTTTTATGCATTTAAAAACGTTATTCTTCATGAAAAACAAGGAAAGACTGAGGAGCTGTCACAGAACCAAGGTGTCTAGGGAGACGTGACAACAAAATGCAATGCATACCCTGGATGGGATCTTGAAACAGAAAGAAGACAATAATGAGAACACTGGAGAAATCCAAATAAAAGCCTGAAATGTAGCTAATGGTAATGTACCAACGATGGTTCCTTCGTCTTGACAAGTGTGCCATGGAGATGTCCAACGTCAACAGAGGGGAAAACTGGATGAGGGTTATTCGAGAACGCACTGGACCATCTTTGCAACTTTTCTGTACATCTGATCTATAGTGAGAGTCACACCCTTACTTGGTCTGCTGCCGGCTCCCAGAGAGGTCGGGGTGGGAGTTTTGTGTCAACTCAAGGCCATCGTAGCCTCTTCCTGTTACAGCTCTGAGCAGCTGTGGAAAGAGACCAATCCAAAGGTAGGGAGGAGTTTTCCAGAGAAGTAAAATAATTTGCAGTGTATTATGGTGAAAGAGGCATGGTTCTGGGATCAGAAAGGTCAAGCTTCATATTCTGTCTCTATCACCAGCTTTGTGCTCTGTGGCCAGAAACTGCTCTGGGCATCTTCTTTGCAGAGCGAGGCCATCGGCAACGGCTTTGCCAGGGTCATTGTGAGGATTGAAGATAACGTGCTCACTCAGTAGCCTTTCCGTTGGTTTTAGCTGCTGTGTTTTAGTGCCTACGACGTGCCAGGCACCATGCAAAGCATTTTTCATAAATTATCTAATTTAATCTTTATAACACCTGTATTACGCGACCATTTGATAGATAGGGAAACTGAGGTCAAAGGCTCAGCAACCTCTCTGCAAAGACCACTCAGCTGAGTTTAATTTCAGATCTGTTCTGGCTGCAGCTTCCTGGTCTTCTCTGAGGCTAAGCCTTTCCTTACCGCCCCGCGGACCTGGTTACTGGATGCACTTAGCTCTCTCTGACTTCTGAATCCCCTCTCATTTGTTTTGAATGTACATCGAGATCGGGTTGCTCCCCTCATGACTGTCACCCATTGTGGTTCTCCAGGCTTGAGATTATCTGGCTGTAAAATGAGGATGTTGGGTGGTCCTCACGGTCTGTCCACTATGGAAGTCTGTTCTGCATTTTACCTGCTTATTTCAGCTGTTTCACGGGGTGATTACAGAATCACTGAAGCCAACATTTTTCTAATTTGTTTTGAGCAACGTTATGCATTTCTGTCATTCTCCCAAATTCCAGAGAGGAAAACGACAGAATTCTAAAAGCCTTAGTGACCTCCTAAAACCATAGCAATTAAAAAAAAAAAAAAAAAAAAAGAAGAACCCAGAGGCCACTGTGACATTTACATGTTCCTTAATTGCGATTTTGTCAAGTGATTATTCTAAAGGACAGGGGAATCATTTTATTTTTTTGTTTCCTTCTGTAATTAGGGAGGAGACACCATGTGTCACCATGTAGCTGCCAACGATTTCAAATTAAAGTCTATCGAAGTGGAGGGGAAAGGTAGTTACCAGTGTCACGTATTACCTGGACAGGTGAATTTAGCCATAAGAAGTAGTTATTGGGTAAGGAGCCTGACTTTCACAAGCGATGTGGGTACGCACTTTTGTGTCAAAATGAGAAAACTGCTAGCAGTGCTTAACATGGTTACTTCAGGGGGTGGTCTGTTGATCCAGTGATTCGCTCTCTTATTTTTCAGTTTTTCCCCTACATCTTGTTACTGGTGGCGATCCTGCTGTACCTTCCCTCCCTGTTCTGGCGTTTCGCAGCTGTTCCTCATCTTTGCTCAGATTTGAAATTTATCATGGAAGAACTTGACAAAGTTTACAACCGCGCAATTAGAGCTGCAAAGAGCGTGCGTGACCTTGACTTGAGAGACGGTGCCTGCCCAGCTCGAGAAGTTAATGAGAACCTGGGGCAAAGGTAACTTAGCCCCCAGCCGCTGGCCCATCAGGATTTGGGAGTATGAGTTAGCAGCCCTGCTCTCGCCCATCTGGGCTTAGGGTTCTCACTACCAGTACATGGGGAGCTGTCATCCACCTGGTGACCCCCTTTGGGAGCCAGGAAGGCCCACTGCCCCAAATCTCACCCTCACTTGTCTGCCCCAGCACCTGTCGTCACATCAAGAGTCCTTCCCTTGGGGCTTCCCTGGTGGCGCAGTGGTTGAGAGTCCGCCTGCCGATGCAGGGGACACGGGTTCGTGCCCCGGTCCGGGAGGATCCCACATGCCGTGGAGCGGCTGGGCCCGTGAGCCAGGGCCACTGAGCCTGTGTGTCCGGAGCCTGTGCTCCGCAAGGGGAGAGGCCACAACAGTGAGAGGCCCGCGTACCGCAAAAAAAAAAAAAAAAAAAAAAAATTAAGGGGGGGGAAGTGTTTTATTATTGCTTTTCCTTTTTTTTTTTTTAAAAAACCTGATTTTATTCCCTGGTACTCTAGTGAAGTTACAGGTAGAGAAGTACGGGAGGGAAGGCATTGGAGATTTTCGGTGTGATACTGTTGAATGTGTTTCTATTTGACAGTCTTGGTTAAGGGTTTAAATTATTTTTATTTGTTTCTTTTCAGTTTGTGGGAGATATCGGAAAGCCACTTCAAGTACCCAATTGTGGAGCAGTACTTAAAGACAAAGAAAAACTCCAAAAGTTTAATTGTCAAGTACATCAGCTGTCGGGTGCTGTCACTCAGCATTATACTGTTAGCAGGCGTCTACCTGGGCTATTACTTTAGCCTCTCCTCCCTCTCGGATGAGTTCATCTGCAACATCAAATCTGGCATCCTGAAAAACGACAGCACTGTCCCCGATCGGTTCCAGTGCAAACTCATTGCCGTCGGCATCTTCCAGTTGCTGAGTTTCATCAACCTCGTGGTTTATGTCGTGCTGGCTCCCCTGGTGGTCTACACGCTGTTTGTTCCATTCCGACAGAAGACGGATGTTCTCAAAGTGTATGAAATCCTGCCCACTTTTGATGTTCTGCATTTCAAGTCGGAAGGGTACAACGACTTGAGCCTCTACATTCTTTTCTTGGAGGAGAATATTAGTGAACTCAAGTCGTACAAGTGTCTTAAGGTTCTGGAGAATATTAAAAGCAGTTGTCAGGGCATTGACCCCATGCTTCTCCTGACAAACCTCGGCACGATCAAGATGGACGTGGTTGATGGCAAAAATCCTGAGCCCGTGGAGATGATGGCAGAGGAGCAGGGGGACCAGACGGCAGATCTCAAAGGTAGGCTTAGCTCTCAGGGTGGAAGCTGCGGAAGCCCACGGAGCACCTCTGCAGCCGCCTTTTATGAATGACCGACAGTCTTTACCCCTGCCCACTGTTGTTAAACCGTTTTCCTGGTGTGGTTTTAGGTGAAACCCCTCAGTGCTGGGAGAGAGAGGGGAAAGCATTGGTGCTGCCCCAGATTTCCAAAGGAAAGCATCTGTGCTTTCTCTGGGCTGTGCTGTCTTCCTTCTCCTCATTCTCTGTCTTTCTTATACTCCATCTCTTGCTCAAGCATTCTTCTCTGATGTCATTCTTGCTAATTTTTGTCTTGTTTTACCGGCTTTTCTCCCTATACTGCCGATCGTCTTCTCTGTCACTCTCCAACGCTTACAAAAGGGACTGAGAGTTTATTGATTTAACTGTCGCCCTGACCCAACTTCTGCTGCTCTGCAACGAGGCTAAGATTAACTGGGTAAGGCAAAGACCAGGAGGTAGATTTATAGCAGAAGTTAATTAGCGCCGATGGGTCCTGCCGAGGGACTTCCGTCATAAATGCTTGTTTTCCATTTTGACAGATTTGAATGGACACAGTGGAACGAAAATAAATAACGGAGAGCAGAATGCTCGACAGAGGCTTCTGGATACTTCTTGCTGACGATTTTTTTCCCGTGAACTTAAGATCAGCGACCTGGGCAACATGGGATTCATTTTGGCTGAAGAACCTCTGGCAGGTACCCAGCTGGTTCGCAGTAGATGGTTCTCAGCAGAGATACTGGGTATGTCTTACTGAGTCCCTGGTGAAAACGATGGTCAACAAAACGTTGTGGAGGATGGTTCGTGAGCTTCCTACGAGACAACGTGGAGACAAGTAAGCCACAGCAAACGTAGATGTGTACGTCATCATCAGACGGAAAGTGGAAAGAGTAATCCTAGTAAGAGTAAGAGGCCTTTTAGTGCCTCAGAGAAAAACACCTTTATGTACAGATGGTGCAACAAGCCTCGGAGCTGCTGGAAAGCAAGGACTTTGGGATCCAATCACTTTGGAAGAGGTTGTCTGCAGGGAAGTCCTCTGTGGTCAAAAGCATTTGAGACAGGATGTTACTTAAACAAATTCACAGAACGCAGAAGGCTTAAAGTGAGGGACGTTTTGCCTATTACGATCAGAACGTATAAATGACATCTGCCACATGGGTGTGCTTGGAGCCAGAACAACTTCGCAGTTTATTTATATTTAAGAACATCTTTTAAAAATTCATTTAAATTTAGAATCGTGTGATGTCAAAATTGAGGCCATTTGGGAAGAACATTCTAGCATTGATGGGGAATTATAGACTAAATGTTACAAATGGGTATATAGTGTATCACCCAAGCATTGTTTCATAAACATTTAAGGCTGACCCAGAATATCAAAACCCTTTTTCCAATTCTGATCATGTAAATAGATCCTAACTATGTTTACATTTTATACAAAATTCTTAAAAATGACATCTGTGGGGTTTCCCTGGTGGCGCAGTGGTTGAGAGTCCGCCTGCCAATGCAGGGGACACGGGTTCGTGCCCTGGTCCGGGAAGATCCCACATGCCGCGGAGCGGCTGGGCCCGTGAGCCATGGCCGCTGAGCTTGCGCGTCCAGAGCCTGTTGCTCCGCAACGGGAGAGGCCACAACAGTGAGAGGCCCACATACCGCCAAAAAAAAAAAAGACATCTGTGGACCTCCCTGTTTTTATTCTTAGAAAGTTAATACATTGCTAGTGAATAATCCTCAGGAGCTTCAAAGTTTATGGATGGCTCTTAGGGACAGTTGTTTACCTGATCTAATTACATAAGCTGCTCTCCACCTTTCAGAATATTCACAAAAGCAGATTTTATTTATGCTTCTGTGATGGTTTCTGAGATGGAAAGCTAATGATAAATATCCAGGATGCAATCAGTGTTTTAAATTATTCTTACTTGCATAATATTTATTACCATTGAATAATAGTGTGACTTGGAAATGTCAGTAACCTAAATCATCAATTTTGCTGCATTTTTATATCACTATATCTGAGATATTATATTGCAGTTCTCTACACTGGTTTCTTTTTATAATTTGAAAATTTTCTGAAGTATATTTTTCTGTGCTATCCTTCTTTTTTTTTTTTTTTTCAAAAAGCTTCAACTTCTTTATAGATAGCCCCTAATTTATAGTTTGAAGTGGTAAAAATAGGTACATTATTTTAGGGGACCAGGGACTCTCTAAGCCCTGTCACATGTAATTCTTTAATTAGAGCCCTTAACCTCTGCATCCCCCCATCCCTACTCTCTGAGTTCCAGTAACATCTGTGATGTCCCGGACATCACGCTAGTGACCGGCTATAAGGATGTGAATAAGGCAGGTCCTCATCTTTGAGGAGTTTAGAGACTAATAAAAGGCAGTGAAGACAGAGGCAGGTATCTAGAGGAAGAGTGACTACACTGAAGGCCCTTCCAGAAAACTCCCAGCAAATGCTCTGTGTTCTCAGGAGACACATATTGTTCTTCTCTTTCCCATCATTTCTGTAGCTGATGGTTTCGAGAGACTAGTTACAGTTCTTCCCAGAGGTTCTTGAGCCACGTATCCCCCAGGCTGAAGCTTAAACAAAACAGTAACACAGACTGATTTTGAACAGAAAGTGCTCCAATCACCTTTGGTACCTTACTTGCAGGGTTGGGGGAACCCAGGCCTTGGGGTACATGATGCTGTCCATGAAGAGTCATGGCACTAAGAGTCTGACGTGGATGTCTGGTCATACATTTTGGCTTGAGAAAAAGTGTTATTAGGAAAGTTAACTCCTCCATCCACTCCTCCATCCACCTCCTCCTCAAAGGGAGGACTCCGTTTGAGGTGGCAGATTTCCAAGGATGAGGAGTCATCATTGCTTTACAAAAGGGGGCAAAACAGACCCTCAGTGACCACCGCCAGTAGTAGCTGACCTTGTTTCTGGCCTGTGTCTTCCTAACAAACCACCACGAGGCCTCTAAACCAGACTTGTAACACCAGCATTACAGCTGGGGCTGGGACTGATTGTTCTGACAGCTGTGTCCAGCTCCACACTTAATTTCACCAAGGGACAGGCAGAGACCCTCTAATATGGAGGCTCTTAAACTTTTGGGAGGTTACAAACCCCCCTCGTAAGTATATTCTTTAAAGCTGTGGACCCTCTCCTCAGATATACACACAACACTACATACACCTTCAAGGGTCATGGTGGTCCACGCACCCCAGGTTAAGAAGCTGTGCTGTAACGCCTGGGGGCCGAGCCGCACGGCAGGGAGGCTCCCGTGACCCTTGTGGAAAGCGTCTGCTTTCGACAGTAAGTCTCAGCTGTACATATACTTAGTGAAACCACATTTGCACACTTTTGAATGAACTGTCGTCCCCTTTGAGTAACTGACATCATTTCCTAGACTCAGACTGAAAAAGTCAATTAAAGAAGCCGGTGGGGTGGGGGAAGTAGCTTGGAGTGATCAGGGAGCTGGCATGGACTGCGATTGTCTCTCTGGCCACCAGAAGTGATCTTATTCCAAACCCAAGTCATCGTCCCTGTGCAGCCAGCCTCACTGGAATATGGGGAGAAAGGGCATACACCTGACCTGTAAGGTGCTTTGTCCTACTTTGTAGTCGTCCTGGGAGAATGCGAGAAACGTCCCATTGTATGGCGGGTCTGGTTGCATGTTTGCGTTTCATGTGTGGAAGCTTCGTCCTGTTCCGAGTACCCTCTCCTTTCCAAAAATGAGCTAAGGTGGGATGGCAGGGCACCGTGGGCATCGGCCCTGTGAGAACCGTTCAGCTCTTAGAAGAGGATTGTTGCACAGCATTTAAAATGCGTCCGTGTTGGTTTCTTTTGCTTATCTCCAGGATAAATTGAAGATCTAGGAGGGTGGGAGTTTTTACCCATTGCTATATCACAAGCTCCTGAAAAACAATAGCTGGCGTGTAGTAGGCATTCTGTAAATATATGAATAAATGAACACACCGTTATAATAAATCCTAGTTTGTGGGCAACTGTAATTTGTTTTTAAAAGGCAAGTGGTCCTCTGCAAGGGAGGGGAGGTTCATTTGGCCTCTTAGTGGAGAGAGGAGTAGTTCTGCAAATGAATAGGTTTCTGCATGTAAGTAGTGACGATTTTTAGCTTTTTATTGTGGAGTAAGTTGTGATCACTTTCCAAGTTCAATACAAGTTCAGTGTTGCCTGGCAGTGACTAGGGCAATTGAAATTATAAAGGTCCTTGTCTCTGTAATTTCCCAAAATAACCTCTTGAAAAGGGATGTTGAAATGTGCAATTGTAACTGAGGTTTCATCTGATGGCACTGGGATGAAATGGCTCCTTCTGGGCAGTCATTGGCATTTTCGCCCTATTTTTCACAAGTAAAGTGAAACCTTCGAAAAAGCTTGGCAAAGATGATACTGTGTGGTTTGTGGAATATAATAGATATGAATCTGTGATTGATTTGTCCTGCCTGCTTTAGATGAAATGTATTGTTTCTGGGTTCTCATTTTAGCTGTAAAAATACTGTCAGTTAAAGCATGTGGTTTGATCAGTCATTGTTCTTCAAGTTCCTGAAATTTATAAAAGTTTCTTATGCCTTGAGTGCCTCCCCCTGCTCCACCAGAAGAGGAAGAAAGAATTCCACAATGTCACAAGCGTTTCCTACAAAAACTGAAGCCATCTGCTCCTCTTTAACAAGTTGGCTCTTTTTAAAGTAACAGAATGACAGTTTAATGGTATTCTTTTTTTTTTTTTTTAAACATCTTTATTGGGGTATAATTGCTTTACAATGGTATGTTAATTTCTGCTTTATAACAAAGTGAATCAGCTATACATTGGTATTCTATAATGTGGTGCTAGGCGTAAATTCTTTCTAATGACTGCATTTCTTCAAAACTTCTAATGAAAAATAAGTACATTCTTTCTGCTGTGTCATTTGGTAAGAATGATTGGTTTCTATGCCACAGAGGTTGAAGGATGGGAACAAATTACGGTCTTAGAAAATGACCTTTTAAAAAAACCAAGAACCTTGAAAGCTCTGCATTTGGGTGGTTATCACTGTTATATTTCATATTTCCACATATGTCACCTGTCCACGTCCTACATTCTGACCATGCTGACTTCTGTGTAAGGAGAGTTGAAAGACTGAAAATCAAGGCTGCTGTGTCTATACATACAAGTGAAACAGTGTTTTTGTTCTGCACTGGCCTGTCTACCTAAATAAAACTTCTTTTCTAATGAAAAATGTGTCTTAATATTTCTCACCTTCTCATCAGGGAAGATGTAGCAGAAGCTCAGTTCTGAAATGTCTTGAGGCTCATTCCTCTCTGCTAGATACACAAAATTCAGTAGGCTTCATGGCACATATTAAAATCCATTTGTCAGTAACTAAAGGAAAAAAGCCCTTGATGAAGGGCCCACAGATTCTGGAATTTCTAAAGCAGAAATCAGATGCTTTCTGATTGGGAATTGTTTGCCTGGGGTTGGAGAGGAAGGAATAGTGGCTGTATACTGCCAAATGTGGGTTGGCCTGCCTCCCTCTCTTAAGAAGGAGACTTCCTTGTACAACGGTCAATTAACACAATTGACGGTTGTGGGTAATAAATCAGCTGCAGGAAATCTTAATACAGTGACTGCCACATAGTGAGTACTCCATAAATACTAGCTGCGACTGTCATCACCTCCTCTAGCTCCCCCACTGTTTCCTAGGGTGCCCGCCCCCCGGGAACCTTGGAGGTTGTATTAGTTGTCTCTTGTTCCATAACTCTTTACTATAATCACGACAGCTTAAAGCAACACATATTTGTTGTCTGGAAGTTTTCTAGGTTAGAAGTCTGGACATGGCTGAGCTGGGTCCCCTCCCCAGCGTCTGACAAGGCTGCAATCAAGGTGTGGGTGGTCAGCGTTCTCACCCGGAGGTGACCCTGGGGAAGGAGCCGCTTCCAAGCTCCCTCCGGTTGTTGGCAGAATTCATTTCCCTTGCGATTGTCTGACTGCTTTCTCTGACCGTTCGCTGGAGGCCACCCACAGGTCCTGGCATGTGAGTTTCTCTAGCATGACTGCGTAAGTCAAGCCCATAGGACTGTCTCTCACAAAAGGAAGGGCCTGGTCCCTCTTAAGGGTTTTGACCTGATGAAGTCTCTCCCTCTTGATGAACTCAAAATGAACTGCTTTGCAGCTGCTTTTCATCTGCAAAATCCCTCCTCCTTTGCCTTGTTCTGTTGCCTAGAGGCGAGTCACAGGTGCTGCCCCGCTCGGGGAGGAGATTACACAGGACGTGAACATCAGGGAATCACAGGGGCCACCTTAGTGTCTTGCCTGCCAGGGAAGTCATCCTAAATCCCAGCCTCTCTGTTTCCGAGCCTGTGGTTTAACCTACCCCACACCCTTCTGAGGCACTCGTTCCCAACACTGTTTTTCAGGCTCTTGTCACCGCTTCCCTGAATTCCTCTAATGGTCCTTCTGTGTCTAATGCATCTTCCGCATTCAGTGGCCTTCGTGGGAAGCAGATCTGATAATGCCAACCCTCATCACCACCCCAGCCCCACCACTTCTAAATCCCTTGGGACTCTCCATGGATTTCAGTATAAAAAGCAAACTTGGGCTTCCCTAGTGGCACAGTGGTTGAGAGTCCGCCTGCCGATGCAGGGGACATGGGTTCGTGCCCCGGTCCGGGAAGATCCCACATGCCGCGGAGCGGCTGGGCCCGTGAGCCATGGCCGCTGGGCCTGCGCGTCCGGAGCCTGTGCTCTGCAACGGGAGAGGCCACAACAGTGAGAGGCCCGCGTACCGCAAAAAAAAAAAGCAAACTTTAGGGGACCTACCTCCTGCCCACTGCTTCAGGCTCATCCCCGTCGTCCCTCCTGTCTTTGACGCGGCCACATGTACTGTTCCTTCAAGGTCTCTCTGCTTCCTCAGGTGCTCGTCTCTGTCCCCATCCCCTCTTACCTTTTTTTCAAAAGTCAGCTCCATGTTGGTGGGAATGCAAAATGGAAAACAGCATGGCGGGTTCTCAAAAAAAATTAAGTACAGAATTGCCGTACGATCCAACAATTCCACCTATGGGTATGTGTTAGTCAGCTCAGGCTGCCATAACAAAATACCAGAGGCTGGGTGGCTTAAACAACAGAAATTTACTTTCTCACAGTTCTGGAGGCTAGACATCCAAGATTGAGATTCCAGTCAAAGCAGTTTCTGGTGAAGACTCTCTCCCTGACTTAGAGACAGCTGTCTTCTTGTTATGCCCTCACAAGGCCTTTCCTTGGTGCATGCACATGGGTGAGAGGGAGAGATCTCTCCTCTTCTTATAAGACTACCAGTCCTATGGGATTAGGATCCCACCCTTATGACCTCATTTAACCTTAATTACCTCCTAAAGATCCTATCTCCAAATAAAGTCACATTGGAAGTTAAGGCTTCAACATATGAATTTTAGGGGGACACAGGTCAGACCACAGCAGGGTGTAAACCCAGGAGAATTGAAGGTAGGGTCTTGAAGAGGTAGCTGTCCACCCATGTTCATAGCACTATTGTTCACAATAACCCAAAGGTGGAAGCCGTCAAAATGTCCATCAATGGATGAACAAATAAAGAAAATATGGTACATACGTACCTCCCTTGTAGCATGGTACATGCCACAACATAGATGAAACTTTAGGACATTATGTGTGGTGAAACATGGGTATTTTACCACACTTTAAAAAAAACCTCCAGCATCTCCTGCAAGAAGTTCTCATGACTTCCCCGCTCCTTTCCTCCTTCTGTAACCAAGCGGGACCCCATGGGGCCTCCCCCATATCCCCTGCTTAAGCTCCTCTCTGAAGTACCTAGATAATAGTATTTGATGTACATTTCCTGAGTGGTTTTGTGGATATGAAACCCCATGCCCTCTTCCACCAAAGGAAGATGTTAACTACTTGACTACCATGAGCACATAGCCCCAGGCCTCCTGGAGCCTAAGGACTTATAACTGTGAACCCCTGTGACACCACCCTGCTACGTCACCGTCAGCCAATCAGAGAACTGTGCACAAGCTGATCACGTGCCCTGCGACC
>NW_020175536.1:2804029-2858587 GCF_003031525.2 Neophocaena asiaeorientalis asiaeorientalis | reverse complement strand
TCCCCGGCCCCCCGCCCCCCCCCCCCCCCTCACCTGGCTTTTAAAAGTGCTCTGCAGAAACCCTACAGGGAGTTTGGGGCTTTTAGGGCATGTAGCAACCCGTCTCCTTGCATGGCTCTGCAATAAACCTTTCTTTGCTCCGAACTCCACTGTTTCAGTTTGTTTGGCCTCACTGTGCATTGGGCACACAAACTTGGTGTTGACAGTTCTTGTATCCCCAGCACCTGGCCCACAGCCTGACACCCAGACACCAAGGAACTATTTATACCCCTGTATACCCATGAATGTCTTCTGAGAATACCCAGTGTAGATGAGAGCATCAGATCAGAAGGGAACTGCCCCCTCCCCCAGCCCAGCCCATCATCCGGTCTCTACCACCACTCCATCCATTTTGCCCAATTAGAGGTGCCACGTACAACACACCCTCCATTTCCTTCTCTCACTTTGGTGACCGAGGGCCGAATTGGGGGGTCTTTCCGAGACACCTGTAAAGAACTCTCCTGGTTGGTGACTTCTCCATCTGCACCCGCGCGAAATGATATCTGAGCGGCCTCACTTCTTTCTCTAAGGTGTCGGGTTGCACCCTGCAGGTCTGCAAGCCCGTCCTCGCCCAGCCTCAAGACCGAAGAAAGAGCCTGGAATCAGCGACAGGGCGGGGGTGTTAGGAAGCTTTGCTTGAAACCGCCTGCCTTGGCCAGGCACAATGATAACCACGTGTCTGAGCTGTCTCACAACCGGAGGTCCCGCTAAGGAGCACGCTGCTGCCTCTGAAAGCTACCGGGAGAATTTGGGAGGGGCCAAAAGAGGGAGGAGATGACCAACCTCCCAGAGCCCTTCGTGCTGGAATCCGTCTTGGCTGAGAGATGTGCACACCGCCAGGAAGGACCCCGAGTCAGACTATGGGCCAAGCAAGACTACTAGCCCAAGGCAAGCCGGAAACGAACCCCATTACCATAAACACACTAGCCCGAGGCAAGCCGGAAACTAACCCCATTACCATAAACCCTGAGACTGCGAGCCATGTGGAAGAGCAGTTCCCCTGGGTTCCCTTACCCTGCGGCCCTCCGCCCAGGCCCCTTCCCAGTAAAATCATTTGCTTTGTCAGCACGTGCGTCTCCTTGGACAGTTCATTTCTAAGTGTTAGACAAGAGCCCACTCTCGGACCCTGGAAGGGGTCCCCCTTCCTGCAACAGGGGGAGCTTACATGTCTGAAGCAGGGCACTGGAGGGACACCCCATCCTTGTGCACCAGATGGCGGGCAGGACATGGCAGCACTCTTCCCTCTGGAGGGAAGGGGGAGGTTACCAGTTACAGAGGGAATTGACATCAGGTCACCTGAGAAACCAGCAGAGGATCATACCCCTCACTGCCCCTTCGATAAACTATCATAGTAGAGAATTCTGCTGTAAAGATCAGAACAATCACTAGCTGGGACTGGGGGCAAGTATGTAGGCGTTTACCGATTAGGCTCTCTGATTAAGAGGGAAGGTGAGTCAGGTGAGTAGGGTGTGGGTGAGGCAGGGACTGGTCCAGCAGGGGATGTACAGAGAGCAAGAGAACAGCCATCTGGAGCGGCCTGATCATACATAGGGGTTCTAACATACACCACCTTATTTAAACACTGATGCCAGTGGAGTAAGAGAACGGTGACACCTTCTGTTTATGACTTGTGCCCAGTCAGGAAAGAGGCTTAGCCTATGCTGCTTCCCCTATACCACCACCACCACACCGGGGTGAGGGCAGGGCATAAAGAAAGATGCTGGAGGCTGATTACCAGGACCAGCAGCTCTGTGCTGCTTCTGATAAAACCGAATTACAGTAACTAAACCGCAGAATGGAGAATTTGTTGATTTGAATCCTGCCTCTTCCCCTGTCAAATAAGATCAGTGTTCCGATTCCCTTCTTGAAAGTGAGATGAAAAAAGAGAAGGAACAAATAAATGCTTCTTTGTGGTTCTCTAGAGACTGCAGACCCCCCAGGGAAAGCAGAAGGAAGTCAAATCCAGTGATTGAAGGAAAATCAAGATACATTTTCCAAGAGCCACGTTCCAATGTTTCAGTGCATCTTTTCTCAGACAGGAAAAAAAGAAAAACCAGAGAAATCAAAATGCTATCAAAAATCACTTCCAAATCCCCAGAAATGTAATTCACATTACCTCAGGAAGCAAAGAGATAGAGCCTGAGCTTCCATGGAAACTTCAAAGATATGAAAGGAAATGTTCTCATGGTAATTTCAGAGGTAAAGAAACCCATAAAGATTTTAACATTTGTGCATTTGTTCATTTTGAATATCAAAACTGTCTGTTGCAAAGGAAGCTTTAAGCACAGAGGCCCTTGAGGCTCTTTACTATCTTTCAAAGTACTTAGTAAATTATCACCCCTTGAGATAAGGGAGGCTACACTTTTTAAGGAAAGAGAAAAGAAATTGCCCCAAACTGTGGCAGCTGCAAACGGGAGCAGAAAAAAGAGTAACCATTAGACAGAACAAGGGTAGTCTAGAGGGCTCCCCAATAGAATAGGATAAGAGCCACATAAACAATTACAATTTTTCTAGTAGCCACACAAAAATAATAAAATGAAACAGGAGAAATCAATGTTAAGAATTATTTCAGCTGATCCAACATATCCAAATTCTCATTATTTCAACATGTAATTGATAGAAGAAATACTGAGATATTACACATTTGTTTAACTGAGTGTTGAAATCCAGCCCATCTCATTTCAGACTAGCCTCACTCAAAGTGCTCAGTGGTCACATGTGGTCAGTGGCTACCACAGTGCACAGAGCAGGTCAAAACAGAATGTTTCACCCATGTCCACTCCCACCCCTTGGCATGAAATTTAATGACTTGTGTCTCTGCCAATGTCTTTCTTTTGGCCTCGGGGTCTTGAAGTCCAACTCCTCTCCGAAATATTATCTGTCCCTTTCATCAGAAAGAACTGAGTGCACATTCTCTGTTCTCTGAAACACAAGTCTATGAGTACGTACTATCTGCTCACCACGACATGCACATTAAATACCTCCTTCCTCCCCTTGCCGCAGCTTTAATCTAGAGTAAGAGGAGTGGCTGCTCCCCCAACCTGCATGCACTCTTGCCTTAATTGCTGTTCTGTTTGTTGTTTGCTACTTGTCCATGTTCTCCTCAAACAGGCTGAAGGCTCTTGTCTTAGTGTCTTCATGGTGAAACAGAGCAGGACCCTGTGGGTAACCCCCCACCTCCACCCCATACAAATCCTTTTTGTGTCTCCCATTTCTTGTTTGTAGGAAATAGGCTTCATTCAGCCTCCTTGACTTTCTCTGAGTTCCAAAGGGCAGATTCAAACAGTTGCTAATCAGGGAAGAGAGGGAATGCAGAAACAAGGGAGGAGTAGTCAAGAAACAATAGTACAGCTGTGGAGCAGGGTCCTGGTTCCGCCTCAAGTAATAAAATAACAAAATACTCTTGAGTTCTGTAGGAACTAAGGACCCCATGCAGGTGGAGGGTGGTGATTTCAGGCTGAGCACAAGATCCCTGGAGCCCCAGCCTGTAACCTCACAACCAACCAGTCAGAAGAAAGTCTGTGTAAACAGTGGAAGATAACAAAGACTCTGACCCCCTCCCCAAATGATTCTCCCTTTAAAAACTTCAATGGTCAAGCAGAATCTTCAGAGTTGGTTTTTGGACACAAGTCCGCCTTCTCCCCAGGTTGCCAGCCTCCTGAATAAGCAGTCTCTGGCAATCATTAATCAGTTCTCCAGCTCTATAATTTTGTCATTTCTAGAATGCTACACATATGGAATCATACAGCTGTTGACCACCTCTCACTGGGATCTAGATTTCAGATCCTGAATGTTGAGAATTGTGTTTTATTCAAGGACATTCTGAGGACTGTAGGCTGGGAAGGCAACCTCTCAGATAGCTCTGAGGGAGTGTTTCAAAGAGGTAAGGGTGCAGCCACGATACGTAGGAGTTTGTTGCTAAGCAAAAACGTAGTAAAACATCAAAGATTATTGCTAATCACAAAAAAACAGACATCTCAAGTTAATGATTTTAGTGCTTTTCTATATATGGGAAGATGCAAGGGTTTGGGCTCATTGAAATTATTCCTTTCATATGCACCTTACCTATCTAGGGCCAGTGTCCTGTTTTTCTCCATTCTGAATTCCCCTCAGGGCACACTCAGGGGCAGCTGCAGTGCCTGATGGCTCTGTGGCCAGGACATCCTTTATTTACTGAAATGGTGGGTGGCATTATTTGTCCACGCAAGAGACAAGCTTTTGAATTGGCTTTTTTTCACCACAGAATAGCACAAGAGTAGCACAGACCAGCAAGTCACTAGCACAGGGCTCAGTAAATGTCAGTTCTTCTTTCCTGGCAGCTGATTCTGAGGTCTTGCTGAAGATGGACACCGGCTTGGGGCAGCGATCCCCACGGCCCATGAATTCAACTCCCCCTCAGTTTGTCTTTCTGCTGGATAAACCCTATGGTCAGAGCGCATCTAGTCCACTCTCTCCTTTTAGAGCCAAGGATAGTAAGGCCCAGAGAGGGCAGGAGGAGAATATAAGACCCCAGGTCCTGGATGCCGAGCCTGGGGCTCCCTTGCATTGCACTGTGCCTGCTTCCGGGCCTGCAGGCTACGCCAGGTGGCCAATCCCCCGCTTGGCCCTGGGGCAATCTTTGTTCAGCACATCAACTGGGGAACTGGGCTCCTTACCAAGCCGGTGAGTCACCCCTGAGCACCAATCGGGTTGGGGCAGGGACCCAAAGATGGTGAGCTTTTCCCTAGATACAAAGCTCTGATGAGGATGAAGACCTCATGACTTCAAACTCTGCTCAGCTGCAAGATGAGATGGGAGTTCACTCACTCGACAAAGGCTTCTCAAACTCCTACTGGGACCGATGATGGGGACACAAAGTTGAACAAACCAACAGGCCACAACTTCATGGAGTTTCCTGGGATAGATGGTGACAAAAAAGGGAGAGAGAAGCCAAGGAATACTGTTGCCACGAAAATAGAAATGAGGTTTTTTCCTCTCCTGATAACCAGGAAAATAAAGGGAACAGTGAACAGGCTACCTAAACTGGCCTTAGTTAATCAATCCTAGTTTTATTTTAACTGTTACTAATCTGTAGTGTCTGTAGTCAGATTTGTCCTTTACAAAGCTAACCTATCATCCCTAATCCTGTGTAATTTAGGTAATTTACATCCTGCACCTGGTATTTATTCTTTACTCTCCCTATAATCTCTCTCTTTTTTTGTAATAAATTCATTTTTTTAATTTATTTATTTTGGCTGCTTTGGGTGTTCGTTGCTGCGCGCGGGCTACTCTTCGTTGCGGTGCGTGGGCTTCTCATTGCGGTGGCTTCTGTTGTTACGGAGCATGGGCTCTAGGCACACGGACTTCAGTAGCTGTGGCACTCGGGCTCAGTAGTTGTGGCTCACGGGCTTAGTTGCTCCGCGAGCATGTGGGATCTTCCCGGACCAGGGCTCGAACCCATGTCCTCTGCATTGGCAGGCAGATTCTTAACCACTGTGCCACCAGGGAAGTCCCTCCCTATAATCTCTTGTAGCAAATCACCCCTTGTAGCTGTTTGCATTTCAGAAAGGAGATCGCAGACCAGTAACCCAGAGACTAACAGACCCAGTTACCCGGCTGCCAGACCCAATTATCGGGTTGCCTTACTCCAGCAGTGACTGTTTTGAAATAATGCAAGGAGAGGAAGAATGCAAGACCTTCACCATTTTGATCCTTATCACTCACTGCAGACCACAAACTCCTCTATAAGAATCCCTGTAATTCCCTAGGAAGGGGGGTGCCCAGTTCTTTTTTTTTTTTTAAATAACTTAAGCAGGTACTTTATTTTTTTTTAACATCTTTATTGGAGTATAATTGCTTTACGATGGTGTGTTAGTTTCTGCTTTATAACAAAGTGAATCAGCTATACATACATATATATATATATATATATATATATATATATATATCCCCTCCCTCTTGCGTCTACCTCCCACCGTCCCTATCCCACCCCTGTAGGTGGACACAAAGCACCGAGCTGATCTCCCTGTGCTATGGGGTGCACAGTTCTTGAGGCACTAGCCTACTGTGTCTTCCCTTTGCCTGGCAAAGAAAATAAAAAGCCTCTCTATTTCTTATCTTCCAAATCTCTGTCTCCGTATATTTTTGGCATTGGTGCACATGGAGACAAGATTTTGGTAACAATACTAAGCCTTCATTTCCATCTATCATTTCACCTCTCCCAGCTGTCTGCCCAAGGAGGGGCTCAGACTAAACACCTCTGACATCTAATGTCTGTTCTTTGGATCCAAGTCCTCTCCCGACGGTCCTGCACCGGCTACCAGGAACCCAGATAGAAGGAAGAAGGGAAATTGTATTTGTTGAGCACCTGTATGCCAGGCATTAAATAATATACATTGGCTCACTAAATCTTCACAATCTAGTGAGGACGTTCCCTTAGTTTGGGGATGAGAGACATAGGCAAGTGGTTAAGGGAATGGGCGTTCAAGCCACCGGGGTTCCTTCTGTTTCGAGGCCACCCTCTGACTGCTGAGTGCCCTTGGTTCCTGCCTCTGCTGGGCCTTGGTTCCTTCATCTATAACATGCATCGTGGGGTTTGGTGAGAATGAAAGAGATTGTCTAAATAAAGGCACTAAATATGGTGCCAGCACATAGAAAACGCTCAAAGCTTAAAAAAAAAAAAAAAAAGTCTAAGCATTTTCTTTGTTCACAAGTAAACCATGTTTGAAAACTAGGAAATCCCAAGCGATTGGAGCATAAGAGAATGCACTGTGGCGTACTGAAAAAGTTCAATTTTGGTTTTGATCAGAAAATCTGGTTTAGCACCTGAACTCTGAAACAACGGGTGATGGTGGGAAAGTCATATAAAATGTTTCTCTCTGTATGTACCAATGTCTACCTTTCAGGGCTGTTGTGAGGATTCAATGAGACAATGCACCTGGCACACAAGAGGAGCTCAACAAATAGTAGCTGTTTCTCTTCCCTCAAAGAGAAACCCACTCACAACAGCGAAGTGCAAGGGATGACTCTGAGTTTCTTCATGGCAGCCGGTGGTGGGACATTCGGCTGGGAAAGCATCCTGGAAAAGTGATTGCAAAGCCTGGAAGAGCTCCACCTTTTCTAAGAGCAGCCGCACGCCCTGCCCTTAATCCCCGGGTTTTGTGGCTGGGCCCCATGTGAGTCGCAGCAAAGACAGGGGAGGGTTGTGAGAGTGACGTGGGTATTTTCAAAGCTACTTGGGAACATCCCTGAGTCAGAGAGCCCCTGAAGAGCAGCCAGATGGGCCTTGTGGGTTTGAACCTTGGAGCATTTGGAGCGGAGGCTGGAGAAGCTACGGTGGTGGGGGGGAACCCCAGCCCCCGGCTCCGGGCAAACCTGGGTGGGCGCTGGGGAGACCAACGCATCACGCACGTCCCAGCTCTGACGTCAGTGCTCTTGTCTGCAAACCTGAGCCCCCGCTCACCCCTTCCCGGCCACTCTCAGTTTCTATTCCCCCTTCCTCTTCTTTTCTTTATTATATTTTTAATTAAAAAAAATAAAGATGATGCAAGCTGTTCATGATTACATATGTGTTTCCAAAAAAGAAATCAGACAAGACAGTGATATATAGAGTAAGAATCCCACCTTCACTCTCCCCCATCCCCCTCCCAAGCCCTGTGCCACTGCCCTGCGGGAGTCATGGTCACCGCCTAGGTGTCAGCCTCCTTGCCTGTCTTGGGTGCGCCATCCCTCACCCAGCTTCATCTCCCCATGAGCCCCTGCCTCGCTGTGCCCACTTAATGGTTTGGGGACTGAATTGTCCAGGAAAGGAAAGAGTGTCATAGTTTTCACACACATACATTTTTCAACCAACAAACCATTTTAGTCAAGCGTTACTGGGTCCGGAAAACTTTCTCCAGTGGATTTAAACAGGGTTAAGAGGGTGGGCTCTGAAGGCGGGCAGCCTCTGGCTCCTGCCTGTGGTTTTGCCCCATGACTTGAGCAAGTTCTTCAACCTCCTTGCAACCCAATATGCATTTGGAAACTGGGGATAATAACATCCGCCTCAGAAGACTTGTGAGGATGAGATGAGGGACCACGTGGAAGAGCTACATGCCTGGCACAGGGGAAGCTCCACGGGAGGACTCCTCGTTTGATTAGAATTCGTTATGTTTGCCTTAAAATTTAACTCTCAGACGGTAGTCTTTTTTGTTTTTGGCCCCCCTGCGTGGCTTGTGGAATCACAGTTACCAGAGCTAGGATAGAACCGGGGCCCCCAGCGGTGAAAGCCTGGAGTCCCAATCGCTGGACCACCAGGGAATTCCCCCATCTCGGACGGTAATCTTTTAGAGCGTTTTCAGGTTTTTAGTGGTCACCTCACGATATGAATCCATCCAGTGTACAGTATCCAAGTGAGCGTGGTGAGTTTAGGCTTCTGATGACGAAGCCCAAAGGAGTCGGGTCTGGTGGGTGGGGCTTACCAGCAGGTGCATTTCTGTTTTCCTGGTTAGGGTAGTAACATATGTTCCTAGGGGGAGAATTTGGAGAGTACACACAAAATATAATATAAGAATCAACTGTAATGTGTATGGCTTGCCCAGGTCATTTGACAAGAGTGACAGTTGTTGAGGTTTGTTGAGGATTCTTTGCCAAGTGCTTTACAGGCAGGGACTCATTTGATGCCTGGGTATATCTATATCTATCTATCTGTATATGTATATATATCTGTCCCTGGTTCCTGACACTGGGATCCTGAAACCCTTATAATTTCCCGGGTGATAGGAGTGTCTTTTGTTCTAATGAGGTGACTCTGAGCAAACTCCTGGATGGCTCCTGGATGGGGGCTGGTCATTGGAAAGACCAAGTCATGATTAGAAGCTTAGAATTTTTCAGCCCCACCCTACATCCTCCAGAGAGGGTAAGGGGATGGAAATGGAGTTAGTAATAGATCATGCCTACATGAGGAATCCTCCGTAAAAAATCCTGATAACACGGGGTTTCGAGAGCTTCCAGGTGGGCAGACACATCCATGAACTGGGAGGGAGACCTTCTGTGCCATAGGGACAGAAGCCCCTGCACTGGGGACCCTCCCAGACCTCACCCTATGTATCTCTTCATCTGGTTATTTATCTGTATCCTTTATTATATCCTTTAATAAACCTGTAAACATAAGTCAATGTTTGCCTGAGTTCTGTGAGCTGCTCTCGCAAATAATCAGATCCAGGGAGGAGCGGGTCATGGGAATCTCTGATTTATAGCCAAGCTGAACAGAAGTTGTGGGTAACCTGGGGAACTGCTACTTGGGATTGGCATCCGAAGTGTGGAGGGGACAGCCTCGTGGGATTGAGCCCTTAACCTGTGGGATCTGACGCTTCCAGGTAGATAGTGTCAAAATTGAGTTAAATTATAGGACACCCAGCGGGTGTCACAGAGAATTGCTTGTTGGTGTGGGAAACAAACACACACATTTGCTGACCAGAAGTGTCAGAAGTAAAGTGTTCTGTTGAAAGAAGAGGAGCCACACAGGAGGAGAACTGGCTGGTTTTCCTAACACAACGCCTATAAGCACTGTAAGAGACAGATACTGTCCATCCCAATTTTACAGATGTGGAAAGAGAAGCATATAGAGATGCATTCAGGCTCCGCCCTCACTTCCCACTCCCCCCCGGGGGATCCCGAAGTGTCATTTCTTCAGAGAAGCTTGCTCTGGCACGGAGACTCCATTAGATCCCCGTTATACAGAATCAGAGCAATTAATCCTTTTTTTATTGTTCTTATATGTTTGTAAAATTGTTTTATAGTTATTTACTTAGTGGTTTGCTTATAGTCTCCCCACCCCCAGCCTACAGGCTCCTCAGAGGCAGTACCTAGTCTGTGTGTAGCTTTCCCTGGTGGGCCTAGATGCTAAATAAATTCTTGTTTAAAAAGAGATGCATTCACCCCCAAACCAGACAGCTTTTGAAGGAGAAGTGGAATCTGGGTTCCAAAGGCTGTGCTCTTAACCGTTCTTCCAGGCCGATCCTCTTCTTTGAAAGGTGACGCCTGAGGTTCTCGCAATAGAATCAGCCTGGCATCATTCCTTCATTTCTTTACTTTATGGACATGTCACATGCTTCATGGTCACAAATACTAGGGTCAGTCAGACCCCGTCCCTACCCTTGGGGGCACATGGGCTAGAAGTAGAGAAGCAGAGTGTGTGGTAAAGCCCCACAACACTTGACAAATGCTATCAAGGGGGGGTGTGTAAAACACCCCTTGGCATATTGTATAGGAACACAGAGAGGGAAACTTCACAGAAGAAGTTGCATTTGGGTTGGCTTCTCATTTACCAGATAAAGGAGCCAGAATGGTAGTTGCATTCCAGTCAGGGACCTGCAAGGGCAAATGAAGGAAGGTGTGAAAGGTGAAAGTATATGGCCCACAGTTCACGGTGAAAAGGAGTGGGCCGGGCCCCATCTCTTCTCGGTTCACCTCCGTCCCAGGCCACCTCAGTCATCCTGCAGTCTCCAGGATAAGCCAGCAGTCAGGCAGGAGATACACAAAGAGAGTCCCGGACCCGACAGAGCTCCCCATTAGTCAAAGGAAGGGACAGGTGGAGGTACACAGGTTTGGGGTCAGTGAGGGAAGTCTTGCCCAGGAAAAGAGAACCTGCATGCAGCACCTGCCTTGGTAGGCAATGGGCTAGAGCATTTAATCTAAATTGACGAATTTATTCCTCACCACACATTAGCAAGTAGGTTTGATTTGGTATTCTCCTAATGCTGGATTTTGATTCATGAAGGAAAGACACAAGAAAAGCCACTTTAAAATTATTAACACATATAACATAAATATGTAATTTAACCATTGTTAAGTATACAATTAAGAAGCGTCAGTTACTTTCACAATGCTGTACAACCATTACCGGTATCTATCTCCAGAGCTTTTCTTTATCACCCCAAACATAAAATATGTACCTATTAAGCAATAACGCCCCATTCCACATCCTCTCCACCTAGCTCCTGGTAAGCTCTAATCGACTCTCTGTTTCTATGAATTTGCCTATTCTAGATATTTCATATAAGTGAAATAATACAATATTTGTCCTTCTGTGTCGGGCTTATTTCAGTTAGCATAATGCTTTCAAGGTTCATCCATATTGTAGCATATATCACAACTCTGTTCCTTTTTATAGCTGAATAATATTCCATTATATGGATATATCACATTTTGTTTATCCATTTATTTGTTGATGGACACTTGGGTTGTTCATTGCAGTATTACTTACAATAGCCAAGGTATAGAAACAATAGCGCAGGCTTAGTAGTTGTGGCGCACGGGCTTAGTTGCTCCGAGGCACGTGGGATCTTCCCGGACCAGGGCTCGAACCCGTGTCCCCTGCATTGGCAGGCGGATTCTTAACCACTGCGCCCAGGGAAGTCCCTGTTCCTTTTTATGGCTGAATAATATTCCATTATATGGATATATCACATTTTGTTTATCCATTTATTTGTTGATGGACACTTGGGTTGTTCATTGCAGTATTACTTACAATAGCCAAGGTATAGAAACAACCTAAGTGTTCATTGACAGATAACTTGAATATTATTCACCCATAAAAAAGAATGAAATCCTGCCATTGTGACACTATGGATGGACCTTAAGGGCATTATGCTAAGTGAAATAAGTCAGCCAGGGAAAGCCAAATACTGTACGATCTCACTTATACATTTCATCTATTAAAACCAAACTCATAGAAACGGAGAACAGATTGGCAGTTGCCAGAGGCAGGGGGTGAGGGGTGAGGGAAATGGGTGAAGGTGGCCAAAAGGTAAAAGCTTCCAGTCATAAGATAAATAACCTCTGGGGATGTAAATGTACAGCATGGTAACTACAGTCAACAGCACTGTGTTGTATATTTGAAAGTCGCAAAGAGAGTACATCTTAAAAGTTCTCATCGCAAGAAAATATTTTGTAACTACGTGAGTGATTGATATTAACTAAACTTGTGCCAATCATTTCACAGTGTATACATATATCAAATATTATGTTGTGTGCCTTGGACTAATACAATGTTATATGTCAATTATAGCTCAATAAACTGGACAAAATACAATATGAAAAAGAAGAAAAAGAAAAAAAGGCAGATTCCTGGGCCTCTCCACAGACCCACTGAATCAGAACCTCTGAGGTAGGACCTGGGAATGTACATTTATTCCACCTTCCTGGAGACTCTGAAATGGGCCATCGTTGGAGAATCCATGCCCTACGCTGTACTGCCTACCCCTGCACTGGACCAGGGGAAGGGAGTAGGGAGGCCACTCTAGCAGAGGCTATTCTGCTGAGACCTATTGATGTGGAAGACTGTGGAGCTTTCAGGGATTGCAGGAACAATGGGTGTGCCTGAGGATCCACTACCCCAGACCTGCTGGAGGCCTGTTGACCCCCACGTTCTTTTCATACTCACATCTCTAACTTCCTTCACCAGGTCCAAGACAAGACAAAACCCTGGTGCTCTTCAAGGGCACTTGCTTTCACAGAACCCAGAAGGCAGCAACAACACTGACCCACTGGACACTCTTAGGCTGCCGACCCTGATCTAAAGGCTGAGCATCCCTGAAGGCCCTCGGTACCACACCCCCTACTCCCAGTGTAGCCCGCTCTGAACTTGGGGCTAATGGCTGCTAATGTGGCAGCCATGCTTAGCAAGGAGGGAACCAAAGGAGTTAGAAACATCCTTTTGGAGATGTCATGACACTTTACTGGTGTCATCTCATTTTGTCCTTCAACAGCAGGTGAGAGAGGGTTGATTATCCCCATTTTACAGATGAGGAAGATGAAGGCTGAGACAGGGAATGGGGAGGTAGAATTCCCTGATTGGTCCTGCGTGGATATAGAGCGGGGCCCAGATCCTGTGGGGCAGAACTCAGAAGCACTGGTAGAGGGCCTGGCCCAGGGGAGGAACCCCCAAAATGATACCACTATAATTACCGTCTGATCGTCCATTCACTGGACGTTTCCTGAGAGTGCTCTGTACCAAGCGCTGTCCATATTACCATTCTAACCCTCATGGTCACAGCACCCCGACTTGGCCTGTGGTGTCTGGAGACCTGGGGAGGGGCCATGCTGAAGCCCCTAGAGCTGCCCTGCCATCCAGATGGAGCAAGGCTTTAGGGCTGGCAAACATGAGTGCCAGTCCTGCCCTGCCATTGACTAGCTTCAGGGCCTTGGGTGGCCACCGGCCTCCCCAGGGAAGGTGCTCTTATCCCATTTAAAACGGAGAGGATGAGGGCTTCCCTGGTGGCGCAGTGGTTGAGAGTCCGCCTGCCGATGCAGGGGACGCGGGTTCGTGCCCCGGTCTGGGAAGATCCCACATGCCGTGGAACGGCTGGGCCCGTGAGCCATGGCCGCTGAGCCTGCGCGTCCGGAGCCTGTTGCTCCGCAACGGGAGAGGCCACAACAGTGAGAGGCCCGCGTACCGCAAAAAAACAAAAACAAAAACTGAGAGGATGAGACTTGAGAGGTGGGAGCACAGACTTGTTTCCCGAGGGTGGTCCCACAGGCTTCAGGATCTTCTGGGGTGTTCAGAGAGAGTGCAAATTCCTGGCCCGCCTCCGATTCACTGATGGAATCTCAGCGGTGTGGCCCTAGGACCTGCACTTCCCACAAGCTCTGTAGGTGATTCCTTTGCACAAAAAGCCTTGAGAGCTGGTTCTCCTGCCGCCTCAGTTCCAGTTATAAACAGGCATCTGCACGGCAGCTGGCGGCAGAAATTGTCAGCACTCTGGGAATCTGGTTGGTGAAGGCTCTGTCCATTACAGCTAACGGGGAGAAAGTTGCCTCCATGGCTGGCATGACATCTGTGACAGAAGGAAGTGACTGAGCCACGAAGAACTGCTGTGGGTCAGTGGGTACAACAGAAAACCAGGGCCTAGGCTTTCCTGCTCAGAATTTTACCCATTGCCCAGTCAGAAAGAACTAGAGATGACCTCAGAGCTGCACTCTGATTATCTTGGTATATTTTAATTCTAAAAATTTATATTTGTTATAAATGTATTAAATTCACCATTTCTTAGAGTGTCCTCAATTCTCCTCAATCTTTGCCCTACCTATAAAACCCCCAGTGAAGGCACAGTGATGTGAGCTTGAAATATCTTTTTAAAAATTATTTTAAACTAGAGGTGACATACAATAGTATATAAGTTGCAGGTGTACAATATAGTGTTTCACCATTTTTAAAGGTTATATTCCACTTGCAGTTATTATAAAATATGAGCTATATTCCCCATGTTGTACAATATATCCTTGTAACTTATTTTATAACTAATAGTTTGTACCTCTCAATCCCCTGCCCCTATATTGCCCCTCCCCTCCCCCTTCCCTCTCCCCACTGGTAACCACTAGTTTTCTCTCTAAATCTGTGTGTCTGCTTCTTTTCGTTATATTCACTACTTTGTTGTATTTTTTAGATTCCACATATATGTGATATCATACAGTATTTGTCTTTCTCTGTCTGACTTATTTCACTTAGCATAATGCCCTCCAAGTGAATCCATGTTGCTGCAAATGGCCAAATTTCATTCTTTTTTATGGCTGAGTAGTATTCCATTGTATATACGTACCACATCTTTTTTGGGCGGGGGGATTTTTTTTTTTATTCAAAGAGAAAGTCACAAAAATTATAATCATCCTCATCAGTTCACTCTATAGTGTCCGGTCTTACATTTAGGTCTCTAATCCATTTTGAGTTTATTTTTGTGTGTGGTGTTAGGGAGTGTTCTAATTTCATTCTTTTACATGTAGCTGTCCTGTTTTCCCAGCACCACTTATTGAGGAGACTGTCTTTTCTCCATTTTATATCTTTGCCTTCTTTGTCATAGATTAGGTGCGTAGGTTTACCTCTGGGCTTTCTATCTTGTTCCATTGATTTATGTTTCTGTTTTTGTGCCAGTACCATATTGCCTTGATTACTGTAGCTTTGTAGTATATTCTGAAGTCAGGGAGTCTGATTCCTCCAGCTCTGTTTTTTTCACTCAAGACTGCTTTTGCTGTTTGGGGTCTTTTGTGTCTCCATACAAATTTTAAGATGATTTGTTCTAGTTCCATATAAAATGCCATTGGTAATTTGATAGGGATTGCATTGAATCTGTAGATTGCTTTGGGTAGTATAGTCATTTTCACAATATTGATTCTTCCAATCCAATAACATTGGCCTGAGGCAACCCAGCACTGGAGCCTACCTGGGCTCTTTGGTGGGGCTAATGACAGACTCTGGGAGGGCTCACACCAAGGAGTACTTCCCAGAACTTCTGCTGCCAGTGTCCTTGTCCTCACGCTGAAACAGAGCCACCCCCGCCTCTGCAGTACACACTCCAACACTAGCAGGTAGGTCTGGTTCAGTCTCCTATGGGGTCACTGCTCCTTCCCCTGGGTCCTGATGCACACACTACTTTGTGTGTGCCCTCCAAGAGTGGAGTCTCTGTCTCCTCCAGTCCTGTCAAAGTCCTGCAATCAAATCCCGCTAGCCTTCAAAGTCTGATTCTCTAGGAATTCCTCCTCACGTTGCTGGACCCCCAGGTTGGGAAGCCTGACGTGGGGCTCAGAACCTTCACTCCAGTGGGTGGACTTCTGTGGTATAAGTGTTCTCCAGCCTGTGAGTCACCCACCCACAAGTTATGGGATTTGATTTTACCGTGATTGCGCCCCTCCTACTGTCTCACTGTGGCTTCTCCTGTGTCTTTGCATGTGGGGTATCTTTTTTGGTGAGTTCCAGTGTCTTCCTGTCGATGATTGTCGAGCAGCTATTTGTGATTCTGGTGTTCTCGCAAGAGGGAGTGAGAGCACGTCCTTCTACTCCGACATCTTGTTTCCTCCTGTACCACATCTTCTTTATCCATTCATCCATTGATGGATGCTTAGGCTGATTCCATATCTTGTCAATTACCTTGAAAGATATTTAATAAGTACTTGTATGTGTGTGTCGGGGGAGTGGCTTAATTCCCCATAATCTTCATCAGGCCCAGCTACCCTAAATAAACACTTGATTTAAGTCAAAGTCAATATGCTTAGTATTTACCTGCAGTTTCAGGACAAGACTTTAGCCCATACCCACACCAACTATATGGCTACAACTCTATGGCTACCCTAATACCTCTTCTATAGACATTGAGGATCTGCCAGGGTTCCTGTTGAATTTCCTGAACACAGTGGACCAGCCAGTGGCCGTGGGGTCTGGAGTGGTGAGTGGTAGTACAGAACGATGTCTGTTAGCCTCTGAATCAGCCTACTTCCAGCCCCTCAGAACACAGAGGTTCCCTGGAATCAGCCAAACCCACACCACAGCAGGCCTGTGTCTCCTTGTCTGTGCATTCCTGCTCCCTGCCCACCTTCCTCTTCCTACTCCTCAGTTAGACTAAGGTGCAGGTGACAGGCTGAGTTTAAGGTGACACTCAAGAACTTGTTGATTGACTGATTGATTGATTCTTTTGCTATGGGAACCACCAAATTCTAGTGCAATGGTTGGCTTCCTTCCTGGCTTTCTGCTCAATGAAACACTGACCCTCTGGGCTTGCTTCTCTGTGAGCTGCCCCATCTGGGTCAGGAGGAACAACTACACACAGATGCTCCAAGAGAAAAGTGGGGATGGTGGTGAACGTCGGTGGAAGAAAGCAGTGAGGAGGGGACCAGTGGCCCTGAGATGTGGAAAATTCTGCCTGAAGCAGCCTGTGCTGTGAATATGGGCATCAGGACTTCAGGTTCAAGTTAGACCTGGGTTCAAGTCGCAGTTCCTCCACTTATCAGGCTTAAGTTTAGGTAGGCCTCCGTTTCTTCATTTGTAAAGTTGGGGTAATAATACGGGTCCTTTGGGTTGCTTTGTAAAATGAATGAAATGTGGGAATTCCCTGGCTGTCCAGTGGTTAGGACTTGGTAATTTCACTGCCTGCCCTGCCCTGGTCAGGGAACTAAGATCCTGCAAGGTGTGCCGTGTGGCCTGGAGGAAAAAAAAAAAAAGAATGAAATGATGCCAATGAGGTGGAAGGCACAGTGCCTTGTACCCACAGGGGCCTCGCCTGGGTCAAGAGGGGCTCAAGCCATTTCATTTCTTAAGGCTCTTGGATAGAAAATGCATAGCAAAACAATATTACATAAATTGGGGAAGAACTTAGATGTGTACATTTAATGAATTTTCACATCAAAAAATACAATGTAATGTAATTACAAGATTTCCAGAAAATATTAATTCAAGGGGTCTGAGAACTCTGTGTCCAGAAATTAGACACAAGCATATATGATAAATAGCCTTTTCTCAGGGTCTCTTTGTGATTATATTTATATCATTTTTGGACATAACAAAAATAGTTTAAATGTACAGTCCTTTGTGAATGAGCTACCCAGGTGACCTTTCTAGCCCCAGAACACCTTGCTGGGCACAGAGTAAGAGTTTCAGTAAACAGTAGTGACCTATGGCATCATCATAATATCTCCAGCAAAGCTAAAACCACTGTACTTACTGCAGACGGAGTCCTGCATGGCATGCTTTGTCAATGCAGAGCATGACATTCTTTTTTTTTTTTTGCAGTACGCGGGCCTCTCACTGTTGTCGCCTCTCCCGTTGCGGAGCACAGGCTCCAGACGCACAGGCTCAGCAGCCATGGCTCACAGGCCCAGCCACTCCGCGGCATGTGGGATCTTCCCGGACCGGGGCACGAACCCGTGTCCCCTGCATCGGCAGGCGGGCTCTCAACCACTGCGCCACCAGGGAAGCCCAGAGCATGACATTCTTAAGAAACCAAATTTGGCGAATTCCCTGGCAGTCCAGTGATTAGGATTCTGTGCTTCCACTGCAGGAGACAGGTGTTCGATCCATGGTCAGGGAATTAAGATCCCATGTGTCTCATGGCCCCTCCTGCCCCCCCGCTAAAGAAAGAAAAAATAAATAAATAAAATTGATTCTTTAGAAAAGAAAAAGAAAGAAACCAAATCTGGATTTAAGTATGTCCAAGTCAGTACCCAAACACAGAACTGATTTTTACCCCTGTGGATGGCTTCATGCAGTTTTTTCCTTGCACAGAATTGAAGCTAATAAGGATACAGTGTTTGCCTCTAAGCTCATTGCAGATTCCAGCAGGTTTCATTTGGATGAACTACTTTGCTTTAGAAAGAGACATGGATTACAGCCAGACACCCCATGCGCACAGTTAACCAAGTCTGTTGAAACACTGAAATACTAAAATCGAATGCAAAATTTCTGTTGTGCTTCACCCAGAGTTTTAGAGAACTCTGAAGCCCAAACTGCCCATAGAAATCACTGTTTGTGACCCAAATGTGACCCACAAAAGGGATGTGACGAAGACAAAATTCAGGCTCTTCTGAACCAGGGCCAGGGGAGACTGGGTGACATAAGCCATCTTTCAACTTTCAGGACATATGCAGCCACAAAATGAACACAGCATCCAGAAACAATCTTGCCAGAAGTCAGGAAAGATCTGCAGGGGAAAAGAATTGGAAGTTGTTTGACAAGTGAAGACATTTTAAATCTCTTTGGTCCTCATAATCTCTGTGTTGCTCCAGGCCAGGTCCCAGTCTCCATCATGTCAGGTGAAGGGCAGGTAGAGACCCATGGTGGAGGGGGAAACTCCATGTGTACCTGGGTCCAGCCTGGGTCCAGGTGTGCTCATAATTTGAAGGATGAGGGAAAGTTGAAGATCAGGATGAGGCATATGGAAGGTAATCGGGAGGACCCACGCTCTCCAATGACAGTCAGAAGCAATCATCCAAAACACTATGACATGAGCGACTTCTTGCTTAGGAAATTTTCTGGAGCCATCATCTTCCTTGCAATTCACAAAGCATGTGACTGCCTCTCAAAATGTCCTGCTATGAGCTGAGCACAGTCTTCCACTTGTACGAAAGAGCAGAGGGTCTTTAATGCTCATGACCTAAAACCCAATGAACTCAGAGCCTTTAACAGCACTGAGTTTACCCCCATTCTAAATCCTCTCAATGGTTTTGAATTTGACATTGTTAAGTTCCACATCTATGTACCCATTCACTCATCAACAAATTTATATTGCTACTAAATGCCTTCCTTTTCGAAATGTCACAGCCCTGTCCCCCCATCCCCAGATTGTGACACCCTCTTCTTCCATTCTTCTTGTAACTCCTTCTCCTTTTCTGCCTAGGAAATTTCTTTATGGCAAGCATGGTGGTATAATTTATTCAATACCCATGATCTGTGTAGCGGGCTACGTGTTTTCACTTACATCTTTATTTGCTTTTATCTGATGTGATAAATGAGTATTACAGAGATAAAACCAGAGACCTGAATTTGAAGGTTAGGTGGTGCTACGTGCTGAATACAATCAATAGCTTGTTCCTGGAGCCCAGAGATGGGATCCTCGTGATATGCTTTAACCATCACGAGGTGCTCCTTCGACCACCTCCTCTACCCCAGCCTTTCTCTCCCATTCCCCCGTGGGCATCAGTTGTCCTGATTCTCTGTATATCCTCTTTAATCTCTTGTCCGCCTGGAGAGAAAATAATGGGAGAAGGAACAGTCGAACTAATGGTTCTCGAAGTATAATCACTGGACCTGCAACAGCAGCATCACCTGAGAGCGTGTTGGAAATGAAAATCCTTAGTCCCAACCCCCAACCTACTGATTTTGAACTCTGGGGGTAGGGCCAACTATCTTAACCAACTATTTTAACCACCATCCAGGTGATTCTGAAGATTGAGAATAACCGATTGAAATCATTGCGTAGGATGGAAGGCATCCCTTTGGGTACTAAATTAAGCACCCATATAAAATGTCTGTTTAGCCCAATCTAAACTGATAAGGATTAGGGGATGTTAATTTCCTTGCGAGCTCTCCCAGCAGGTGACTGCTGCCTTTATCCTGCCTTCTTGATTTTCAGAGGCTCACAGAAAAGGAAAGTCTTTCAGAGAAGAGAGTATCGGTCCCGTTGTCCACATTCTCACTCCTCCCGCTTTCCAGTGTCCTTGGAGGTGTCAGCGATTGTGCGCCCTGTGGGTCTGCCCTCTCAGTGTTCCTACATCTGCTGGGAAATAAAAACCAGTCTCTTCCCACAAAAAGTTGAGGATGTGCTTCACGCCAATTCTTTAAAAAATCTTCTTCAAGATATTGCATTATCACTTCATGATATCAGAGAGAGGGGGGAGGAATGAGGCACTTTTGTTCATGGAGATAAAGCAGCTGAAAGCTTAATATACACCCATCTATGTCTTTGCGGGTGTTGGGAGAGGGTGTCCAAGACATTCTGGGAGGAGATCTCAAAGCTCAGACAAGGTCAGCCCCTTACATAGCCCCGCTTGTCTAACTTTCTCCTCCACATGAGTTTAGAAGCAAAACTGGATCAGGGACAGGGCTCTGCGGTGAGTCTGACTGACAGCGACCCCTGGAGAATCAAGAGCAAAGGCAAGCCAGGAAGTGAGGCAGGGCTCACTTCTCCTGCAGCAACAAAGCCTGTTCTCAAATTCATGCCAAAAGCATGGAAACCACAGGGGTTGTTTATCTCTTTTTTCCCTCTAAATACAATAATAACTGCAATTTTTAAATGTTAAAAGAGAGAGAAACAAATCATCATTTGACAACTAACCTAGTGGTTAATGTAGAGTTTTGTATGTGCTTTTCAGTCTTGGGCCATTTGCATTCTGTGCTAATGCATGCCTTGTGTTTCATAGGGGGTCTTTTCTCTTAACCTTCTCGTTCATGATTTTTCCCCAGGTTGTTGCCAGACAAACCCTGCAATCCAACCAGAATGTTGCCCTAGAATTATAGAATATCTGAGCTATATAGGACTTCTGAGATCATCTTCAAAGGAACTCTTGACAAGCTCTTCAGAGATGGGCTTCAGGCAGTTTGCATCACTTCGAAAATTATTTGCCGAATTCTACCATAAACATGTACGCCTTTCTAGGGACAGTCATATCCCTGTATTCCATCAGATTCTCAAAGCAGTTTAGACCATCAAAATGTTGTCCATTCTTTCTACAATGGGCGCTGTGTGCAGCCATTCAGGCTGTGCCTTGCACAACTCTGGGTCAGAGAGGAGTCACATAGACCATAACACCCCCTGGAGTTTTGCAGTGCCCAACCCACACGACCACGGATGATGGGCCTGCATTCTATTCCACACTCATCTGATGGTTGGCACACAGCTGAGAAATGATTTGCCTTTTCCCTGCTTCCATAGCTCCCTGTATATATTTCTTCCATCACATTTAGATTATATTGAAATAATTTCAAGAGGTATGTCTGTCTAATTCTAGGATTCAGTATGAAGAAATTCACTGTTGCACGTACATGAGAGTATCAGCTTTATTGCTAACAAAATCAATATTTTATTCTCCTTGTGCCTGACTTCCACTTTTCAGCCAGTCCAAAATCAGGTAGAGAAGAAGAAGGCTATTTATTGTCCCCTAAGTCTTAAGCATGTTCAAGAAGAGTCAATCAACAATTTTTGGATAAAAGGAATATTTAAAATATTAAAAAGGCAGTGAGGACTAAGGACCCAATGATAAATGAATCCCTTCTCTAATGCTAGCTGCTAGAAATGGCTCCCCTAAGTGTATTTTTGTGCTTCGTTGTTTCTCTGTTTAGAAACCTCAGCTCCCTCTGCTATTAAATTTTGCAAGGGCTTCTATTCATTTTAACTATTAATAGCTAATGCTTACAGTTATCAAAACACTTGGAATTACATTAGATCATTTGAATCGCAACAGGAAAAATGGGTGTTGTCTCCACTTTACACAAAGAGAAGAAAAAAGACTCAGGGAGATGGAGTGACTTGTCCACGTAAGTGTCAGAGCATGGACTCAAACAATATGTGTCTGACTTGAAATTCATGACTCCAAGGCCCCATGCCAGGCAGTGCGGTAGACAATATAAATGATCACCAACATCTCTAGGTAAACAGAGGATTGTGTTTCCCTGCCCCCTTGAAGTTGGATGTGGTTGTCTATATTGGCCAGATATGGCCAACAAAATGCGATAACAGGGATCTGTGTCAGTTTTAGACCAAAGCATTTAGTTCCTGGTGGTCAACTCACCAGCTCTCCCTCTTTCCTTGTTACAGCTTCCAATACATGAAAGCATATTTTGGTATGAAGGCACCATAAGATCAGAGCATCCTGGGACAAAGAGCCAACACATGGAGGACATCGGCTCTGGTAAGTCACCTGGTCCTTCCGAAAACTTTGCTAGAGCAAGAATTTAACTTTTACTGTGGTCAGACAAGTAGATTTTGGGGGTTTTTGTTACCTCAGCATGACCTAGCCTATCCTGACTAATACTGGCAGTCCGTCAGGAACTGGACTTCTCTCTCTTAGAGCTCAAACTAATGCTCGAGATGCATATGTAGCCATGGTCAACTGTACTTCCCTCTCCCAATTCAGCAATTCCCTTGGCTCTTTGTCCCATGAGGCTTTAGTTACCATATTTTAAACTATGGATACAGCAAGAGATACAGTCCAGAGGAGGAGAGTTGGGAGGAGCGGATTCCTGCATGGTTGAGGGCAGAAATAAACGCTCTCAGCTGAGTGGTAAACGCTCTCAGCGGAGTCACATATGAATTTCCCATAATTGGTTGTAGTGGACTAATGAGATGAGGTGAAGATTATGGTTCCAAGATCAGTAAGAAAGGAAAAGATCAAAGTAGAGAGATCAAAATCAAGTAAGAGAGAAGATGGGCTCAACATGGCTGGGAGCTGATAGATAGATAGAGCCTATCTCTCTACTGATTATTTTTCCAGGACAGCTCAATCTTCTCCACTTAGCCCTGCCCTTGAAGTGTCCTTGTAGGTCTTGAACTGCCCAGTGCCTCCCAAGAAACCTCTCATCATGCCCTAGGCCAGGGACAATTTGTTATTCATCCCAAACAGTATGTCCCAATTTCTTTTTCTCCATTTTATGAAACTCTTTACCTGGCACCCTGGGATAAATGCTTTAGGCTGCCCCTGGCTGGAGGTGACAAACCTGTGAGTTCCAGCTGACCTAGGCCCTGCCAGATGGGCTCAAGGGATCAATATCCTAGCACACTTGTAATCTGCTTATGGGAAGCCCTGATCCAGTGATGCCTTGCTTACCCTCTCCTTGTCAGGAGCTCGGCTAGGTCTTCTAGGTGACCTGGACCCAAGCTGGGTCTGGATCTCCTGTCACTTGATCCTGGCTGCTTTGGTTGTGCTTCCCAATTATTATTATGCTGGTAGCCAAGCCAGGGGTCAGAAGACCCAGGCAAAGCATCTGAAGCTGCCTACTTCCTCTTACACTCTTTTATTCCCTTGGCAAATATGGAGCACCTACCACGCGCCAGGCTTATATTGGCCTCTGGGAATACAGTGGGGAACAAGATGAATATGGTCCCTGCCCTCCCAGGGCTGACAGGCAATCAGGGAAGCCCGACAACCAACCCGCAATTATAAGCAAGTCTGTCCAGCATTACGTTGGGAGGTATGTAGGGATGCTATGGGGTTGCCTAGCTGGGGAAACTAATTCATTTGGCGATGCAGTGAGTGGGTGGTTCAGGGAGGACTTTTGATCATTTAATCCCCCTTTGAATTTTCTCTTACTGTGTATCTGACTATATGTAACTGTGGGGAATGAGGGGTGGCATATAGTGTAGACTTCCCATGATTTTAAATTCCACAGACATTTTCCAGGCACCGTGTTGGACAGTGCCCTTGCATTTCCTCCCACAGCCCTCACAGCGACCCTGAGTGACAGGGTTTTGTATTGTCTCAGCTTCCCTGCAGCTCAGAGGGGTCCCACAGCTAGTGCATAATGGACTCACATGCTGGGCTCTTTCCCACGTCACACCAAGCCTATGGGAACCCCACTCGCCCTTTGTCCTGCCCCTGGGAAAACACGCCTCCAAATTCTGATAGCTCAGGTCCTCCCACCCTGAAGCCTCCTGTGTAGAAGCAGTGTCCAGGGCAGCTGCAATTTCCTCAGGATGTCTACTCGTTTCAAAAAGTGCTCACTGCACGTTTTGGTCGCAATGGGACTGCCTTCATGGCTCCTCTTTGCCAGAGGGTGGCAAATGTCCCTCTCTCATATCACTGAGGACTTCCTTTCTGCCAGATGAAAGTGTCTCATGGAACAGAACAGTGACCCTCCAATCCTCAGACCCCTCCAACCAGGGGCCCAGGCATTGCCCAAGGCAGAGTGAAATCCCCAGAGACCTGCCTCTGTCCTGTCAGATTGTGAAGATTTGTCTCATCCTTATTGTGAAACTGGAGAATGGAGTGATGGTTGCCTCAGACTTGACGATTCTGGCTGTATTCTTGCCAGAGTTACCCATCTTTCTCTATGTTTAAAAACAGGAATACCTGTTTACCTCTTTTTCTATGGGTTACTGTGAGGCAGTGATTCTCAAAATAAAGTCAAGGACCACTGGGGCCCGGAAGAGCACCCATGGGTGGGCCTCAGCTGATCTTATTGCATATAATGTGGAAAGGTCTGCGCTTCCCTTGAAGGCAGAACTTCAGTCGGTCTTCTTTCTCTTCTCACCTCAAGTAAATGCTACTTTCAGGCCTTTGCTCTCATTATTTTCTCTATCAGTGATGCCTTTTTCCTTGCTGACTGCCTGGCCGAAATCAGCACATCTTCCAAATCTCAGATTTCCCTCTCAGCGAGCCCCTTCCTCACCATACTCCTCTGCAAGGTGGAATTAATTTTCCCACTTTATGCCTCCACCACGCATACATCTATTGCAGCATCTCGTGAGATAATGTTATATCTCGTCCCTCACAGGTGCAGGATGGGCACTCAGTAAATACTTGCTGAATGAGCTCATGCGTTTAATGCTCTGAAAAGAGCCCTGCATGGAGGCCAGAAGGCCTGGGCTTTGATAAGTACGTGAGCTTGGCTAAATCACTGCATAGCTCTGAGCCTCAATTCTCTCTCCTCTAAAATGTGGAAGTTGAAATTGATAAGTGCCAAGGCAACTTCCTGCTCTAAATTACTAATTTGAAGGCCAAATGAAAAGAACATGGTGATTGTCTTTTAATGTGTCAACTTGCTAGTCCATAGTCCCTGCTTATTCAAACACTAACCTGGGTTTTGCTGCGAAGGTATTTTGTAGATGTAATTCATGTCCATAATCAGTTGATTATCCTAGATAATCTGGGTGGGCCTGCTTCAATCAGTTGAAAGGCCTTAGGAGCAGAGCTGAGGTTTCCTCGAAGAAGGGGAAATTCTGCCTGTGGACTCCAGCATCAGCTCATGCCTGAGAATTCCAGCCTGCCTGTCCTGAGTGCCTACCCTGTGGACTTCTAACTTGCCTAGGCAGTCTCTGCAATTATATAAGCCAATTCCTTGCAGTAAATCTCTTATTATCGCTATATATCTCTTACTGGTTCTGTTGCTCTGGTTAAACTCTGGCATAAGCTTTATACTCATAGAAACCCCACTTAAGACCCCAGCTCTATGACTTATTAGCTCTGTGATCTTAGAAAAGCTGTTGAATGGCTCTGAGCCTCTGCTTTCTGATCTGTAAAATGAGGAATAACTACTCCATAGTTATTACCAAAAACTATTCTTTTTTTTTTTTTTTTTTTTTTTTTTTTTGCGGTACGTGGGCCTCTCACTGCTGTGGCCTCTCCCACCACGGAGCAACAGGCTCCGGACGCGCAGGCCCAGCAGCCATGGCTCACGGGCGCAGCCGCTCCGTGGCATGTGGGATCCTCCCGGACCGGGGCACAAACCCGTGTCCCCTTCATCGGCAGGCGGACTCTCAACCACTGTGCCACCAGGGAAGCCCCCAAAAACTTTTCTTATTTCATTGTTTTGGAGCACTACTATTTTTGGTGTTTTCTATGTAACAGCTTCTGTGCTACTTTACCTGTATTATATCATTTAATTCTCTATAAACTCTTATATTATTAAATGACCTAATGCATGTATATTATATAACCATAAACACAGTCATATCTAGCACACTGAGGATGCTTAATAAGAGTTAATTCTGACTTTTCCTTTGTCTCTATAATATTTCTAAATGATAAGTTATCTTAAGGCAAAGTGATTCTTTGCATCCTTTCTAATGAGGCTTTATAGTGATGGGGCAGGGGCTGAGGCTATGGGTACAGATCTGAGTGGGGCAATTGGTAAAAAAGTTACCCTGTCATTTTAGGGGACTTTTTTCCCCTAACCCACTGGCCTGTACCATTGAAAAGTTCCAGAAAAAAAATGGTTTAGACTGTGTATGTGACATCAAGGAACCAGGCCATGGGCCAGAAAACAATTAATTTACTTCACCCACTTAATCTCCAGGTTGGTTTGCAGATACAGCCCTCTGAACATCAAATTGCCTTGGAATTCTAGTGCCTTCTGTATGAGGACTTATGGAGATAATCCACATGAAACAGAGAGGAACAGAAGCTACCCCTCACTCAGTGGAAAAAGTGAGGTGACCAGAAATGTTATAAAGCCAAGTTAGAAAATATCAGGCCTCTAAATTAAGTCATTCTTTAAGTCAGACTGAAATAATTATGGATGAAACACTAACTGAATGTGCAGGGCTGGTCTAGGATTTGTGAGGGAATATAGAAGTAGAAGTCGCTCCCTGCCAGTAAGGGGTTTACTGAATTCTAGGAACTCAATGCCATTTACTACAACCAACCTCACTTTTCATTCTGGTCAATCATTGAACAGCTATGGGCCTATCTACCACCTCATCTTCATGCGCAAGCATAGCGGAAGAGGAAAAAACAAAGTCAGTAGTAAATGAAGGGTTTGTGAGTAGGGGTAGAAGGTGATTAGATACATGGCTTGGCAAGGTAGTACCTGGGAGAAGAGGTGGATTGGTAAGTGGGTGCATGGGAGGAAATGTGTGAGCACGTGAGGAAAGGATTAGACAAGCACCCAGGATGCAAGTTTCCATGCTAAGTCCCAGTTCCCATGTTGGCTTGGCTCTTTTCCCAGGTCCACAACCCTTCTTAATTGACCTTACTGATATCCATTCCCTCTTGAAGTCTCTGTTGTGACCCAATTTCCAAGCCAGCTCTGACCAATGTGATCTGTTTAAACTGCTTATTACAGAAAACTCTGAAAATTCCAAACACATACAGAAGTAGAGAAGACCCATGTATCCATTCCTTAGCTTTAGCAATTTCCAGCTCATTTATACTCCCATATACTTCTCTCACTCCATGGATTATTGTGAAGAAAATTACAGACAACATATAATTTTATTCATAAAGATTTCAGTATGCATCTCTAAAAGATACAGACTCTAAAAAACAACTACAAAACATTTATCAAACCTTAATAATAATTCCTAATAACAAGTATTCTGTCAACAAATTTTTGTTAATATAGTTTGTTTGAATCAAGTTCCAACTAAGATCCATTTATTGTGATTTATTTTTATATCTGACAAGTCTCTTTTGATCTAGTAATACCTCCTTCATCTCTTTTCTTCCCCTTGCGATTATTTGTTGAAGACGACAAGATGTTTGTCCTCTAGAGTTTCCCACAGTTTGATTTTGCTGCTTGCATCCTTATGGTGTCACTTAACACGTTTCCTGGTCCCCTGTATTTCCTGTAAATTGGTAGTTAGTTCTAAAGACTTAATCAGATTCACATTTGATTATTTTGGCAAGACACCCTTATAAGTGGTGCTGGGTACTTCTTTCAGGAGGCATATCAGGTCTGGCTGTTTCTCTTTCTGTGATGTCAACAGTTGTTGCTGATCATTGCCTAGATCCATTAATTAGCTGCTGCAAACGGTTTTTTTCTTTCCTTCTTTATTTATATATAGACTTCCCCTCATTTACTATTTGTTATCCAGAGGAAAGACAGAAAAAAATGTTGCTTCTTTTATTTGCCAGTTTTCAAATAATAAGCTTGTTTCTGATCATCCCCCAAAGACAATGATGTTTTTCTTTGTGTGTGTGTGTATAAATATATAATATATTACATATATAATATAATAATATATAGTATATTATATATCAATATATAATATAATAATATACATAATATAATATGTATAATATATTACATATAATAAAATCTTGGATTTAAATCTATTTGGTATGTTTCAATCCATTGCAGTTATTATCCTTATCACTGCTCAAATTCTCCCATCACTGGTCAATGGGAGCCTCTCCAAGTTACTTCCTGAATTTTTTTAAGGCACTAGTGGTTTTCAATACATGCCCTACATTCTAGTATGATGTGATGTTCTAAACTCCACTTGTTCATTTTTCTGCCTCAGATCTGGAACGGGCCATTTTTACAAGGAGCCTTGTTCCCATTAGAGAGAAATGGTATTTAGAGACTGCAATCTGAGCATTAGGGTATACAGTTTCTACTGATGGACATTTGGTTCTTTCTAATCTTTAAGTGCAGAACTGTTCCTCTGCTTTCCGGTGTGGAACATAGCATTAGTTCCCCCTTACAGCCATCAAAGCAACGTGGTCTTCCTACATTTCCTTTTCTGCGCCTCATTTATTCTACAGAATATTGTTAAGTATTTGGTTTCTAAGAAGCAAACTAGCATAGCTGTTAAGAACACATATTCTGGAGCCAGTCTTCCTAGTTTTATATCCTAGCTTTGCTACTTACTAGCTCTCTGGCCTTTCTGTGCCTTGATTTTCTAATCTCTAAAAGAGGTATGAAAATATTAGTATTTACCCAATGACATCATTTTTGAATAAATTAATATGCTTATGGCATTTCAACAATGGAAGCATGTATAAGTGTTTTCCATTATTAATATTTTCAGTGGGCATTGAGTGTATGACCATGTGTACCTTAGGATTCTTTTGGTAGTAAGCAACAGAAATTGAACTGAAGCTTGCTTAACAAAAAAGTAGGACTTATTGGATTACAGGCTTGCAGGGGTCCCGGGGAGGTGACAGAATCAAAGGAGGAAGTTTGAGAGTTAAGACCTTAACTGGAGACCTTAACTCCAGAAACTGGAGTAGGGGACTCAAGGCTCCTCACTCTGTACATCGCTGCCTGTCTCTGGTTCTCCTTGTGTCTTGGCCTCATTCTTTTTCCTGCAGATAGGCTTACTTGGTATCAGGGAAGAGGGCTACTGAAGCCCCAAAGCAACATTCTTCCCATCTCAGAAAAGAAAAATGATTACCCCACTCCCTCTAATTCAGAGAATTTTATGAAAGACTCTGACGGTTGACCTTAAGTCACGTGCTCACACTTGGACTAATCCATGGCTTTGAAGGAGTACTGAATTATAGTTGGCCCTGTCTGGATCACATGCCCATCCCACTGAATGGGTGAAATCATCATAAGTGAAAGTCCACCAGGACCACATGGGGTGACGAAGAGGTCCACAAAGGAAAGGGAACCCCCTTACCAGAAGAAAGGAGAAACGAAAGCATGCTGGAGAGATAAAAACAATAGCTGCGGGCTTCCCTGGTGGCGCAGTGGTTGAGAGTCTGCCTGCCGATGCAGGGGACATGGGTTCGTGCCCCGGTCCAGAAAGATCCCACATGCCGCGGAGTGGCTGGGCCCGTGAGCCATGGCCGCTGAGCCTGCGCGTCCGGTGCCTGTGCTCCGCAACGGGAGAGGCCACAACAGTGAGAGGCCCGTGTACCGCAAAAAACAAAAAAAAAAACACAATAGCTGCCAGGGCTGACTACAGATAAAATAAAACATGGTCTCTGCTTTCAAGGAACTCACATTGTAGTGGGAGAAAAACAGGGACACATAAATGAATCCCATAATTACAGTTATACCATGTCAGGCACCACAGCGGTGGTGGAGCTAAGAGAGGCCTTCACTCTCAGCTGCTGGTCTTACAAAAGTATCTGGCTTTCCCCATGGTGTTCCTGGATGCCCTCTGCCCACTCTGACATTTGAAATGAAGCAGACAAAACTGGGGGCAGAGATTTCATGCCAGACTTCAAAGGATTAAAATACAAGCATTCACTTCCAACTTAGAAAGGAGCTTGTCTGGGCAGAGTTTTTATTTTTTTTTATCATTTAATTACATCATGGGGAAATTGGCTAAAGTGGCTGAATGAGTAACTGGCACTGCTTTGTCTGCTGGTGGGGGGAGAGCACACCTTTAATTCTGAAGGTCCAAGAGGTTTTTTTGGTCATATCCTCTATTATTTACCATCACAAGAGAAGGTAGAGATACAAAAGTATTGATATTTGTAAAACAGAAATGCCAAGTATTTATACATGTTGTGTTTCTACTTTCACATTTTAATAATTATTAACAGCCCTGCATTGGTTTCCTAGCCACCATAGCACATGGCCATAAACTAGGTATCTTAAAACAGAAATGTATCCTCTCACAGTTCTAAAGGCCAGTGTCCAAAACCAACCTGTCACCAGGGCCATGCTCTCTCTGAAGGCTCAAGGGAAGGATCTTTCCTTCTTCCTAGCTCACGGTGGTTGCTGGCAATCCTTGGTGTTCCTGGGCTTCTGGGTGCATCACTCCAGTCTATGCCTCCATCTTCAAATGGCCTTCTTCCCAGCGTGTGTTTCTGTGTCTCTTCTCCTCTTCTCATAAGTACACCAGTCATATTGGATTAGAGCTCACTTTTTTTTTTAAATGTCTTTGTTAGAGCATAATTGCTTTACAATCATATGTTAGTTTCTGCTGTATAACAAAGTGAATCAACTATACATATACATATAACCCCATATATCCTCCCTCTTGCGTCTCCCTCCCACCCTCCCTATCTCACCCCTCTAGGTAGTTACAAAGCACCGAGCTGATCTCCCTGTGCTATGTGGCTGCTTCCCACTAGCTATCTATTTTATATTTGTTAGTATATATAAGTCCATGCCACTCTCTCACTTCGTCCCAACTTACCCTTCCCCCTCCCCGTGTCCTCAAGTCCATTCTCTATGTCTGTGTCTTTATTCCTGTCCTGCCCTTAAGTTCTTCATAACAATTTTTTTTGTAAATTCCATATATATGTGTCAGCATATGGTATTTGTTTTTCTCTTTCTGACTTACTTCACTTTGTAGGACAGACTCTAGGTCCATCCACCTCACTACAAACAACTCAATTTCATTTCTTTTTATGTCTGAGTAATATTCCATTGTATATATGTGCCACATCTTCTTTATCCATTCATCTGTCGATGGACACTTAGGTTGCTTCCATGTCCTGGCTATTGTAAATAGAGCTGCAATTAACATCGCGGTCATGACCCTTTTTGAATTATGGTTTTCTCAGGATATATGCCCAGTAGTGGGATTGCAGGGTCGTACGGTAGTTCTATTTCTAGTTTTTTTTTTTTTTTTTTTTTCTAGTTTTTTAAGGAACCTCCATACTGTTCTCCATAGTAGCTGTGTCAATTTACATTCCCACCAGCAGTGCAAGAGGGTTCCCTGTTCTCCACATGCTCTCCAGCATTTATTGTTTGTAGATTTTTTGATGATGCCCATTCTGACTGTTGTGAGGTGATACCTCATTGTAGTTTTGATTTGCATTTCTCTAATGATTAGTGATGTTGAGCGTTCTTTCATGTGCTTGTTGACAATCTGTATATCTTCTTTGGAGAAATGTCTATGTCGGTCTTCTGCCATTTTGGGATTGGGTTGTTTGCTTTTTTGATTTTGACCTGCATGAGCTCCTTGTAAAGTTTGGAGATTAATCCTTTGTCAGTTGCTTCATTTGCAAATATTTTCTCCCATTCCGAGGTTTGTCTTTTCATTTTGTTTATGGTTGCCTTTGCTGTGCAAAACCTTTAACGTTTCATTAGGTCCTGTTGGTTTATTTTTGTTTTTATTTCCATTTCTTTAGGATGTGGATCAAAAAGGATCTTGCTGTGATTTATGTCATAGAGTGTTCTGCCTATGTTTTCCTCTAAGAGTTTTATAGTTCTGGCCTTACATTTAAGTCTTTAACCCATTGTGAGTTTATTTTTGTGTGTGGTGTTAGGGAGTGTTCTAATTTCATTCTTTTACATGTAGCTGTCCAGTTTTCCCACCACCACTTATTGAAGAGACTTTCTTTTCTCCATCGTATATTCTTGCCTCCTTTATCAAAGATAAGGTGACCATATGTGCGTCGGTTTATCTCTGGGCTTTCTATCCTGTTCCACTGATCTACATTTCTCTTTTGTGCCAGTACCATACTGTCTTGATTACTGTAGCTTTGTAGTATAGTCTGAAGTCAGGGAGTCTGATTACTCCAGCTCCATGTTTCGTTCTGAAGATTACTTTGGCTCTTCGGGGTCTTTTGTGTTTCCATACAGATTGTGGAATTTTTTGTTCTAGTTCTGTGGAAAATGCCATTTGTAGTTTGATACAAATTGCATTGAGTCTATAGACTGCTTTGGATAGTAGTCATTTTCACAATGTTGATTCTTCCAATCCAGGAACATGGTATATCTCTCCATCTGTTTGTATCATCTTTAATTGCTTTCATCAGCGTCTTACGGTTTTCTCCATACATGTGTTTTTTCTCCTTAGGTAGGTTTATTCCTAGGTATTTTAATCTTTTTGTTGCAGTGGTAAATGGGAGTGTTTCCTTAATTTCTCTTTCAGATTTTCATCATTAGTGTATAGGAATGCAAGAGATTTCTGTGCATTAATTTTGTATCCTGCTACTTTACCAAATTCATTGATTAGCCTTAGTAGTTTTCTGGTAGAGTTTTTAGGATTCTCTAGGTACAGTATCATGTTATCTGCAAGCAGTGACACCTTTACTTCTTCTTTTCCAATTTGGATTCCTTTTATTTCTTTTTCTTCTCTGATTGCTGTGGCTAAAACTTCCAAAACTATGTTGAATAAGAGTGGTGAGAGTGGGCAACCTTGTCTCCTTCCTGATCTTAGTGAAAATGGTTTCAGTTTTCCACCACTGAGGACGATGTTGGCTGTGGGTTTGTCATATATGGCCTTTATTATGTTGAGGTAAGTTCCCTCTATGCCTACTTTCTGGTGAGTTTTTATCATAAATGCATGTTGAATTTTGTCAAAAGCTTTCTCTGCATCTACTGAGATGATCATATGGTTTTTCTCCTTCAATTTGTTAATATGGTGTATCACATTGATTGATTTGCATATATTGAAGAAGCCTTGCATTCCTGGGATAAACCCCACTTGATCATGGTGTATGATCCTTTTAATGTGCTGTTGGATTCTGTTTGCTAGTACTTTGTTGAGGATTTTTGCATTTATGTTCATCAGTGATATTGGCCTGTAGTTTTCTTTCTTTGTGACATCTTTGTCTGGTTTTGGTATCAGGGAGATGGTAGTCTCATAGAATGAGTTTGGGAGTGTTCCTCCCTCTGTTATACTTTGGAAGAGTTTAAGAAGGATTTTTTGTTAGCTCTTCTCTAAATGTTTGATAGAATTTCCCTGTGAAGCCATCTAGTCCTGGGCTTTTGTTTGATGGAAGATTTTTAATCACAGTTTCAATTTCAGTGCTTGTGATTGGTCTGTTTATATTTTCTATTTCTTCCTCGTTCAGTCTCAGAAGGTTGTGCTTTCTAAGAGTTTGTCCGTTTCTTCCAGGTTGTTCATTTTATGGCATATACTTGCCTGTAGTAATCTCTCATGATCCTTTGTACTTCTGCAGTGTCAATTGTTACTTCTCCTTTTTCTTTTCTAATTCTATTGATTTGAGTCTTGTCCCTTTTTTTCCTGATGAGTCTGGCTAATGGTTTATCAATTTTGTTTATCTTCTCAAAGAACAAGCTTTTATTCTTATTGATCTTTGCTATTGTTTCCTTCATTATTTTTTCATTTATTTCTGACCTGATCTTTATAATTTCTTTCCTTCTGCTAACTTTGGGTTTTTTTTATACTTCTTTCTCTAATTGCTTTAGATGTAAGGTTAGGTTGTTTATTTGAGATGTTTCTTGTTTCTTGAGGTAGGATTGTATTGCTATAAACTTCCCTCTTAGAACTGCTTTTGCTGCATCCCATAGGTTTTGGGTTGTCATGTTTTCATTGTCATTTGTTTCTAGGTATTTTTTGAGTTCCTCTTTGATTTTTTTTCAGTGGTCTCTTGGTTATTAGGTAGTGTATTGTTTAGCCTCCATGTGTTTGTATGTTTTACAGATTTTTTCCCTTTAATTGATATCTAGTCTCATAATGTTGTGGTAGGAAAAGGTACTTGTTACGATTTCAATTTTTTAAAATGTACCAAGGCTTGATTTGTGACCCATGATATAATCTATCCTGGAGAATGTTCCATGAACACTTGAGAAGAAAGTGTATTCTGTTGTTTTTGGATGGAATGTGCTATAAATATCAATTAAACCCACCTTGTTTAATGTATCATTTAAAGCTTGTGTTTCCTTATGTATTTTCATTTTGTTTGATATGTCCATTGAAAATGGGGTGTTAAAGTCCCCTACTATGATTGTGTTACTGTTGATTTCCCCTTTTATGGCTGTTAGCATTTCCCTTATGTATTGATGTGCTCCTATTTTGGGTGCATAAAATTTACAATTGTTATGTCTTCTTCTTGGATTGATCCCTTGATCATTATCTAGTGTCCTTCTTTGTCTCTTGTAATAGTCTTTATTTTAAAGTCTATTTTGTCTGATATGAGAATTGCTACTCCAGCTTTCCTTTGATTTCCATTTGCATGGAATATCTTTTTACATCCCCTCACTTTCAGTCTGTATGTGTCCCTGGGTCTGAAGTGGGTCTCTTTTAGACAGCATATATACAGCTCTTGTTTTTGTATCTAATCAGCCTGTGTATGTCTTTTGGTTGGAGCATTTAATCCATTTACATTTAAGGTAGTTATGGATATGTACGTTGCTATTACCATTTTCTTAATTATTTTGGGTTTGTTGTAGGTGTTTTCCTTCTCTTGTGTTTCCTACCTAGAGAAGTTCCTTTAGCATTTGTTATAAAGCTGGTTTGGTAGTGCTGAATTCTCTTAGCTTTTGCTTGTCTGTAAAGTTTTTAATTTCTCCATCGAATCTGAATGAGATCCTTGATAGGTAGAGTAATCTTGGTTGAAGGTTTTTCCCTTTCCTCTCTTTAAATATATCCTGCCACTCCTTTCTGGCTTGCAGAGTTTCTGCTGAAAGATCAGCTGTTAACCTTATGGGGATTCCCTTGTATGTTATTTGTTGTTTTTCCCTTGCTGCTTTTAATTTCTTTTCTTTTTATTTAATTTTTGATAGTGTCATTAATAGGTGTCTTGGGGCTTCCTTGGTGGTGCAATTGTTGGGAGTCCGCCTGCTGATGCAGAGGACATAGGTTCGTGCCCCGGTCCAGGGTGATCCCACATGCCGTGGAGTGGCTGGGCCCGTGGGCCATGGTCGCTGGGCCTACACGTCCAGAGCCTGTGCTCCGCAGTGGGAGAGGCCACAATGGTGAGAGGCCCACGTACCACAAAAAAAAAAAGAAAAGAAAAGAAAAAAGAAATATGTGTCTTGGCATGTTTCTCCTTCGATTTATCCTGTATGGGACTCTCTGCGCTTCCTGGACTTGATTAACTATTTCCTTTCCCATATTAGGGAAATTATCAACTATAATCTCTTCAAATATTTTCTCAGTCCCTTTCTTTTTTTCTTCTTCTGGGATGCCTATAATTCGAATGATGGTGTGTTTAATGTTGTCCCAGAGATCTCTGAGACTGTCCTCAATTCTTTTCATTCTTTGTTCTTTATTCTGCTCTGCAGTAGTCATTTCCACTATTTTATCTTCCAGATCACTTATTCATTCTTCTGTCTCAGTTATTCTGCTATTGATTCTTTCTAGAGAATTCTTAATTTCATTTATTGTGTTGTTCATCATTGTTTGTTTGCTTTTTAGTTTTTCTAGGTCCTTGTTAAAAGTTTCTTGTATTTTCTCCATTCTATTTCCAAGATTTTGGATCATCTTTACTATCATTACTCTGAATTCTTTTTCAGCTAGACTGCCTATTTCCTCTTCATTTGTTTTGTCTGGTGGGTTTTTATCTTGCTCCTTCATCTGCTGTGTGTTTCTTAACCTACTGTGTTTGGGGTCTCCTTTCTGCAGGCTGCAAGTTCATAGTTCCCGTTGTTTTTGGTATCTGCCCCCAGTGGGTAAGGTTTTTTAGTGGGTTGTGTAGGCTTCCTGGTGGAGGGGACTAGTGCCTGTCTTCTGGAGGATGAGGCTGGATCTTGTCTTTCTGGTGGGCAGGACTGCATCTGATGGTGTGTTTTGGGGTGTCTGTGACCTTAGTATGATTTTAGGCAGCCTCTCTGCTAATGGGTGGGGTTGTGTTCCTGTCTCGTTAGTTGTTTGTTATAGGGTGTCCAGCACTGTAGCTTGCTGTTTGTTGAGTGGAGTTGGGTCTTAGCGTTGAGATGAAGATCTCTGGGAGAGCTTTCTCCATTTGATATTACACGGAGCCAGGAGGTCTCTGGTGGACCAATGTCCTGAACTCAGCTCTCCCAACTCAGATTCACAGGCCTGACACCCAGTGGGAGCACCAAGACCCTGTCAGCCACATGGCTCAGAAGAAAAAGGAGAAAAATAGAAAGAAAGAAAGAAAGAAACAAAGAAATAATAAAATAAAATAAAGTTATTAAAATAAAGATATTAAAAAATTAAAAAGTAATAAAAAAAGAAAGAAAGAAAGAAGAGAGCAACCAAACTAAAAAACAAATCCACCAATGATAGCAAGCGCTAAAAACTATACCAAAAAACAAAAACAAAACAAAACAAAAGAAAACTGACAGACAGAACCATAGGACCAATGGTAAAAGCAAAGCTATACAGACAAAATCACACAAAGAAGCATACACATACACACTTACAAAAAGAGAAAAAGGTATATATATTGTTGCTCCCCAAGTCCACTGCCTCAATTTTGGGATGGTTCATTGTCTATTCAGGTATTCCAGAGATGCAGGGTGCATCAAGTTGATTGTAGAGATTTAATCCGCTGATCCTGAGGCTGCTGGGCGAGATTTCCCTTTCTCTTCTTTGTTCACACAGCTCTTGGGGTTCAGCTTTGGAGTGGCCCCACCTCTGCGTGTAGGTTGCCTGACGGCATCTGTTCTTCACTCAGGCAGGACAGTAGCAGCTGATTAGGGGGGTCTGGCTCACTCAGGCCAAGAGGAGGGAGGGGTACGGAATGTGGGGTGAGCCTTCAGTGGCAGAGGCAGGCATGACACTGCAACAGCCTGAGGCATGCCACGTGTTCTCCTGGGGAAGTTGTCCCTATATCATGGGACCCTGGCAATGGCTGGCTGCACAGGCTCCCAGGAGGGGAGGTGTGGATAGTGACCTGTGCTTGCACACAGGCTTCTTGGTGGCTGCAACAGCAACATTAGCGTTTCATGCCCGTGTCAGTTGTCCATGCTGGTAGCTGCGGCTCACACCCATCTCTGGAGCTCATTTAGGCAATGCTCTGAATCCCCTCTCCTCACACACCCCGAAACAATGATCTCTTGCCTCTTTGGCAGGTCCAGACATTTTCCCGGACTCCCTCCTGTTTGGCTGTGGCACACTAGCCCCCTTCAGGCTGTGTTCATGCAGCCAAATCCAGTCCTCTCCCTAGGATCTGACCTCTGAAGCTGGAGCCTCAGCTCCCAGCCCCCGCCTGCCCCAGCGGGTGAGCAGACAAGCCTCTCAGGCTGGTGAGTGCTGGCTGGTACTGATCCTCTGTGCAGGAATCTCTCCACTTTGCCCTCTGCACCTCTGTTGCTGTGCTCTCCTCCATGGCTCCCAAGCTTCCCCCACCCCTGCCATGCCCCTGTCTCCGCCAGTGAAAGGTCTTCCTAGTGTGTAGGAACTTTTCCTCCTTCACAACTCCCTCCCAGCGGGGCAGGTCCCATCCCTATTCTTTTGTCTCTGTTTTTTCTTTTGCCCTACCCAGGTATGTGGGGAGTGTCTTGCCTTTTGGGAAGTCTGAGGTCTTCTGCCAGCATTCAGTAGGTGCTCTGTAGGAGTTGTTCCACATATAGATGTATTTCTGATGTATTTGTGGGGAGGAAGGTGATCTCCACATCTTACTTTTCCGCCATCTTGAAGGTCTCTCTAGGGCTCACTTTAATGACTTCCTCTTAACGTGTTTACATTTGTGAAGACCCTGTTTCCAAATAAAGTCACGTTCACAGGTACTGAGGGTTAGGACTTCAACATATCTTTTGGGGAGACAAAATTCAACTTGTAACCAGCCCCATCTCATTTTCAAAAGTTTTGAAGTTTCAAAATATCTGATGAAGGAAACTGGGATGTCCCAAGCCTCTCACCAGCTTAGAGTATGAAGGAAGTCACATTCATACCATCATTAACCTCTCAATTACTGTGGAAATTTCTCTCTACTTGTTTAGGGGGAATCTCAGCACACTTCCAAAATAAAACCAAACAGCAACAAACCAAAGAGCTCTTCCTGAGAGATTCTCCCACCATGGAGGAGGACCGCACTTGCTCTCTTGTGCCCTTGTTCCACACTGAGCCATATCTTACCACCTCTGTGGCTGGTGACACCCTGAGCATACTCTCCACTTGTAGGCTCACTGCATTTCCATTACTGCATTGTGGTTTGTGGCCACGATAGGGACTTAAACCCTTTCTCTCTCTCTGTTTGAACTTTGTCACCTTTCTGCCTTGTTTTAAAATGTTTTTCCTGAGCCAACCCCTGCAGCTTGGGGCCCTGAGCATTCTCACAGAGGTTCAAGTCTGGGCTGGGCCCAGACCATGCCACTTACCCCATGAGCATCATTTCTGACTATTTTCCTAAGCACCAGGGCACACAGCTCCCTCCTCCTTCATTTCCCCTTTCTCCTCCCAATCTCAAAGGAAAGCAAATGCCCTTTCTATTAGTTTATGAAACTAGACCCCATAAGAGCTCGGAACAAAACCCATATGATCCTAAACAAACAACCAGACTCTGAACCATGGTTTAGGCTCACCCCAAAAGCAGGAGCCCCAAAATATTTCCTTTAATGCAAATCTTTCTCTCCCAGATAAAAAAAGAAATCTGAGACAGGAGGAAATAAATGTAGACTGAAATATTCGGCAAGAAGAAAAAGATTGTACATAGAAGCGCACATTGTAAAGTTCTACTATTGAGCTTTGTAGTAGCCAAAGTAAAGATAGAAAAGGAATCAGCAAGAAGGTTCAGACTGTCTTTGAAAGAAAACCAAACCTGTAGTACAGGAGGAGTGAGGCTTGGTCTGCAACTGTGGTCTGGCATCTTTGTTTCAATTAACTTTAAGCTTTCTGCTTTGTCATGTCAAGCCCATTTCCCTTTCTTTCTGGGCACACAGCTAGAGCACACTTCCCAGCTCTCTTGCAGTCAGATGTGGCCATGTGACTGAAATCTGGCCAATTAAATATGTCTGGAAGTGATATGTGTCATTTCTGGGCAAAAGCAGTTAAGAAGCTGGTGTACATTTCCCACAATCTCTGTCCCCATCTTCCAGTTGGATGGGACAATCTCTGATGCTCATGAGGAGAGTGGAGCTACAAGATGGAAAGAGCCTGGGTCCCTGAATGTTGATGTGGAAGACTATTAGGCCATGTCACCCACAGCAGTCTGTGTCAGAGGGAGAGATAACCCTGTATTGTGTTAAGCTATTGAGATTGCAGGGATTAGCTGATACAGCAGCTAATGTCACCTTAACTAAAATAGATGGGATAATTCACCTCAACTTTCATAGGAGCATTATTTACAATTGCCAAGACATGGGAGCAACCTAAGTATCCGTCAATAGCTGAATGGATAAAGAAGATGCGGTATAAACACACACACACACACACAGTGGAATGCTACTCAACCATAAAAAAGAATGAAATTTTGCTATTTGCAGCAACATGGATGGACTTGCCGGGTATTATGCTAAGTGAAATAAATCAGACAGAGAAAGACAAATACTGTATGATATCGCTTACATGTGGAATCTAAAAAATACAACAAACTAATGAATATTTTTTTAAAAAGCAGACACAGATATAGAGAACAACCTAGTGGTTAACAGTGGGGAGGGCGGGGAGGGGGAGTACAGGGGCAGGGGATTGAGAGGTACAAACTATTGTGTGTAAAATAAGCTATAAGGATATATTGTACAACATGGGGAATATAGCCAATATTTTATAATAACTTTAAATGTAGTATAGCCTTTAAAATTTGTGAATCACTATATTGTACACCTGTAACTTATACGATATTGTACATCAACTATCCTTCAAGTAAAAAAATAAGAATGTAATAAAATCGATGGGATAACACAGGACCCCCTTGAACGCTTCCACCCACTTTCCCTGAGGAACCAAGATAGTTTCCAAAATTTCATCTGCTACCTCTCTCAGCACAATAGGAAATATTCTACCAGGGGAGGGTTTGAAGCCACTTAGATGAGTTCTGAGCTCTCTTGTGGTCTTTATTTCTCCTGGATCTCTTTGGCCTCTGGCTAATGTGACCTTGCCCTTTCCAATCTGGCAACCCTTCCTTCTTTTTTTAAAAATTTTTATTTTATATTAGAGTATAGTTGATTAACAATGTTGTGTTAGTTTCAGGTGTACAGCAAAGTGATTCAGTTATACATGTACAAGTATCTATTATTTTTCAAATTATTTTCCCATTTAGGTTATTACAGAATATTGAGCAGAGTTCTCTGTGCTATACAGTAGGTCCCTATTGGTTATCCACTATATTTTAAATATAGTAGTGTGTACATGTCAATCCCAAACTCCCACTCTATCCTTCCCCTCCCCCCATCCTTCCCCTCTGGTAACCATAAGTTCATTCTCTAAGTCTGTGAGTGTTTCTGTTTTGTAAATATGTTCATTTGTAACATTTTTTTAAGGTTCCAAATATAAGTGATATCATATGATATTTGTCTTTCTCTGCCTGAGTTAATTCACTTAGTATGATAATCTCTATGTCCATCCATGTTGCTGCAAATGACATTATTTCATTCTTTTAAATGGCTGAGTAATATTCCATTGTATATATGTATGTACCACATATTCTTTATCCATTCCTTTGTTGATGGACATTTAGGCTGCTTCCATGTCTTGGCTATTGTAAACAGCACTGCAATGAACATTGGGGTGCATGTATCTTTTCGAACCATGTTTTTCTCCAGATGTATGCCCAGTTGCTGGATCATATGGTAGCTCTATTTTTAGTTTTTTAAGGAACCCCCATACTGTTCTCCATAGTGGCTGTACCAATTTACATTCCCGCCAACAGGTATACTATAAAACTCTTAGATGAAAACATAGGCAGAACTCTCTTTGACATAAATCACAGCAAAATCTTTTTTGATCTGTCTCCTAATCAAAATAAAAACAAAAATAAACAAATGGGACCTAATTAAACTCAAAAGCTTTTGCACAGCAAAGTAAACCTTAAACAAAAAGAAAAGACAACCCACAGAATAGGAGAGAATATTTGCAAATGAAGTGACCAAGAAGGGATTAATCTCCAAAATTTACAAACAGCTCATGCAGCTCAATATCAAAAAACCGAACAACCCAATAAGAAAAATGGGCAGAATACCTAAATAGACATTTCTCCAAAGAAGACATACAGATAGTCAAGAGGCACATGAAAATATGCTCAATATCACTAATTATCGGAGAAATGCAAATCAAAACTACAATGAGGTATCACCTCATACTGGTCAGAATGGCCATCATCAAAAAGTACAGTAAATGCTTAACAGAAGAGGCTGCACTGTGGTAGAATTTGGAAGGTTCTGCCTTCTCTCTGCACTGCCAACTCTGCGACATCTGGAAGTTGTTTGCTTTGATGACAAAATAAATCATGTGTCCTTTGTCCTGCTGAGCAGCAGAACAAGCTGCCCGCACAGCACACTGTTCAGAATAGTAGGTCCTCACGATCTTCTCAGAAGAGCCACACAGAGTGAGGAGAGGAGAGGAAGGCTGACCCCAGACTGCTGTGTCTTTCACAGAGTGAGTTAAGCATTGACCTGGTGTCAGGTCCACAGGCACACTGATGGGGCTCATACTGTCCCTGTGTCACACCGCTAGTACTCAGGTACTATTATTTTCTGGTAGGTCATGTTGACAGAACATTCTCATGATAATTGGCTTTGTGAAATTCCCTGGTCAAAATGTTCATTTTCTGAGCAGGGATTGCAATTAGTAGCCAATCAGTGGAGCCAAATACTCAGCACTTCTGCATTACAAATTTACGTGTTCTTAGTCTCGTCGTCATTTTGGTCACTTGATAAGATCTAGAAGAAGCACTGGTCTGGAAGTCATAATGCCTGGGTTTCATTGGATCCAACAATAGCCACCACTTCTGGGGCATTTACTGTGCTCCAGATCATTTTGGACAATTTGCATGCATCATCTCAAACATCTCCTTTGAAATAGGATATAATTTGCATGTCTATGAATTTTATAAATATATCCATTTTACAGATAAAAGCATTGAGGCTCTGTCTGCTCTATGCTCAACTGTATGTTAGTCCCTCCTGGAAATGGGTTAGGACTCTGATTCTGAGGAGCACAAAATCTCTTTAAGGAAATGAGACATTCCTGAAATAATCTGAGAATCATATATTATAGTGTACAAAGCTATGTGAGTCTTTTTGCTGATCAGAGCTAGATGGAGACTGAGGGTTTTGACTAGGGTGAGTAAGGTCGAGAGATGTCCAGCCTGAGAGGTAAGGCCAGGTGTGTGGAGTAAAATCAGTTTAGTTACCAGGTGTCTGAATGGACAACACCAGTTTCTGAATGGGAGTATGATCAGCACTGAGGTGCAGGTGGGCAGACATAATAGACACCAGCCTGCGAGAAGGAAGAAAGGAGAAAGTGTTCTTGTGTTACTGACCTCACCACTCAAAAGCCAGTGCTCAAGACAAAAGTGTTGGTAGGAAAGGAAAAGTTGCTTTATTCAGGAGGCCAACAACCTGGGAAGAAGGTGAACTCATGTCCAAAAACCAATTCTGAAGATTTTGCTCAACCAAGAAAGTTTTTAAAGGAAGAATCATTTGAGGAGGGGGTCAGAGTCTTGTTATCTTCCACTGTGTGCAGACTTTCTTCTGATTGGTTGGTGGTGAGGTAACAGGACGGCATTCCAAGAACCTTGTGCTCAGCCTGAAGTCACCATCCTCCCCCTGGGTGAGGGCCTTAGTTCCTGCAGAAGAACTCAAAGAAATTGTATGTATATTCCATGAGGAGGAACCAGGACCCTGACTCATGGCTGCACTATTGTTTCTTTATTTTTTAATAAAGTTATTTATTTATGTATTTTTTTTTGGCTGCATTGGGTCTTCGTTGCTGCATGCAGGCTATTCTCAAGTTGTGGTGAGCAGGGGCTACTCTGTTGCGGTGCATAAGCTTCTTATTGCAGTGGCTTCTCTTGTTGTGGATCACAGGCCCTAGGCATGTGGGCTTCAGTTGTTGTGGCTCGCAGGCTGTAGAATGCAGGCTCAGTAGTTGTGGTGCATGGGCTTAGTTGCTCCATGGCAAGTGGAATCTTCTCAGACCAGGGCTCGGACCTGTGTTCCCTGCATTGGCAGGAGGATTCTTAAACACTGCACCACCAGGGAAGTCCTGCACTATTGTTTCTTGACTGCTCCACTCTTGTTTCTGCATTCCCTCTCTTTCTTGATAAGCAACTGTTTGAATCTGCCCTTTGGAACCCAGGAGAGGTCGAGGAGGCTGAATGTAGCCTGTTTCCTAAAAACAAGAAACAGGAGACACAGAAGGGCCCCATAGAATCCTGATTCATTTCACTTGGGAGGAAGCTCAGGACAGTCTGTTTTTATTCTGTTGGGCATCTGGCCCAGGGCTGCCATTAGAATGGTGATTCTTAATCTTGGCTGCACTTAAAAGACGCTCAAGGGAGCTTTTAAAAAATACTGATGTCTGAACCTCACCCCTGAATTACTGTGTCTGATTTAATGGATTTGAGTCTGGGTCTTGGGACTTTTTAGAGTTGCCCAGGTGATTCTAATATGAAGTTAAGAGTGAGCACCTCTGCCTTAAATGTGCCACCAATCACTTACCTGATCATCTGTGTGTGTCTTTAATATCTTTAATGAGTGTTCACATTCACTGGTTGTTGGTTCTAGTCTAACTCTTCTAGGTTCTTTCCTGAGAAGGAAAGTATCACAGGACCCCAGAGTTAGGAAGGTAGGCTTCCTGGAATTGGTGAGTCTCCAGTTAGACCTTGAAGGACTGTCATTTCTCTTAGGACAGGATGGGCCATATAGCAGTGGATCCAAGGAGTTGGGGTGACCACAGGCTCTGACAGGTGAAATCCTGCTTCCATCTAAGGGAAGAGAGATGAAGCCAAGTAGAAGCTCTTGAAATATTTCACACCTTGGCTGGGATTGTCCTTGCAATCATGGGGTCTTTCAGGGTCTTGCCTTCTGGAAAGAAGGAGCCTGAAGGAGCTTGTCTCTAGGTGTTTGTTGATTTGAGGAAATCAAAAAACACCTGGAGACAATGACAACAAAAACACGATGATCCAAAACCTATGGGATGCAGCAAAAGCAGCTCTAAGAGGGAAGTTTATAGCAATACAATCCTACCTCAAGAAACAAGAAAAATCTCAAGTAAACAATCTAACCTTACACCCAAAGGAACTAGAGAAAGAACAAACAAAACCCAAAGCTAGTAGAAGAAAAGAAATCATAAAAATCAGAGCAGAAATAAGACCAGAAATAGAAACAAAGAAAACAATAGCAAAGATCAATAAAACTAAAAGATGGTTCTTTGAGAAGATAAACAAAATTGATAAACAAATATCCAGACTCATCAAGAAAAAGAGGGAGAGGACTCAAATCAATAAAACTAGAAATGAAAAAGGAGAAGTTACCACAGACACCACAGAAAAACAAAGCATCCTAAGAGGCTACTACAAGCAACTCTATGCCAATAAAATGGACAACCTGGAAGAAATGGACAACAAGAGAAACCACAAGAATGGACAAATTCTTAGAAAGGTATAACCTTCCAAGACTGAACCAGGAAGAAATAGAAAATATAAACAGACAAATCACAAGTAATGAAATTGAAACTGTGATTAAAAATCTTCCAACAAACAACAAACTAAAGTCCAGGACCAGATAGCTTCACAGATGAATTCTATCAAACATTTAGAGAAGAGCTAACATGCATCCTTCTAAACTCTTCCAAAAAATTAAGGAGGCAGGAACACTCCCAAACTCATTCTATGAGGCCACCATCACCCTGATACCAAAACCAGACAAAGATACTACTAAAAAAGAAAATTACAGACCAATATCACTGATGAATATAGATCCAAAACTCCTCAACAAAATGTTAGCAAGCAGAATCTAGCAACACGTTAAAAGGATCATACACCATGATCAGGTGGGGTTTATCCCAGGAATGCAAGGATTCTTCAATATACACAAATCAATCAACGTGATACACTATATTAACAAATTAAGGAATAAAAACCATATGATCATCTCAGATTTATGATAAAAACTCTCCAGAAAGTGAACAAAGAGGGAAACTTCCTCAACATAATAAAGGCCATATATGACAAACCCACAGTAAATATCATTCTCAATCATGAAAAACTGAAAACATTTCCTCTAAGATCAGGAAGAAGACAAGGATGTCCACTCTCACCACTATTAGTCCACATAGTTTTGGAAGTCCTAGCCATGGCAATCAGAGAACAAAAAGAAATAAAAGGACTACAAATTGGAAAAGAAGATGGAAAACTGTCATTGTTTTCGGATGACATGTTACTATACAAAGAGAATTCTAAAGATGCCACCAGAAAACTACTAGAGCTAATCAATGAATTTGATAAAGTTGCAGGATACAAAATTAATGCACAGAAATCTCTTGCATTCCTATACACTAACAATGAAAGATCAGAAAGAGAAATTAAGGAAACAATCCCATTTACTATTGCAACAAAAAAATAAAATACCTTGGAATAAACCTACCTAAGGAGGTAAAAGACCTGTACTCAGAAAAGTATAAGACACTGATGAAAGAAATCAAAGATGACACAAACAAATGGAGAGATATACCATGTTCTTGGATTAGAAGAATCAATATTGTGAAAATGACTGTACTACTGGAAGCAATCTACAGATTCAATGCAATCCCTAACAAATTACTGATGGCATTTTTCACAGAATTAGAGCAAAAATTTTTACAATTTGTATGGAAAAAAAAAGACCCTGAATAGCCACAGCAATCTTCAGAAAGAAAAACAGAGTGGGAGGAATCAGGCTCCATGACTTCAGACTATACTACAAAGCTACAGTAATCAAGATAGTATGTTACTGGCACAAAAACAGAAACATAGATCGATGGAACAGAATACAAAACCCAGAGATAAACCCATGCACCTATGGTCAACTAATCTATGACCAAGGAGGCAAGAATGTACAATGGAGAAAAGACAGTCTTCAATAAGTGGTGCTGGGAAAATTGGACAGCTACATGTAAAAGAATGAAATTAGAACACTCCCTACCAGCATACACAGAAATAAACTAAAAATGGATTAAAGATCTAAATGTAAGAGTGGACACTATAAAACCCTTAAAAGAAAACATAGGAAGAACACTCTTCGACATAAATCACAGCAAGATCTTTTTTGACCCACCTCCTAGAGTAATGAAAATAAAATAAATAAATAAACCAATTGGAACCTAATTAAACTTAAAAGCTTTTGCACAGCAAAGAAAACCATAAACAAGATGAAAAGACAATCCTCAGAATGGGAGAAAATATTTGCAAATGATTAATCTCCAAAATATACAAACGGCTCATGCAGCTCAATACTTAAAAAAAAACACGCAATAAAAAGATGGGTAGAAAACCTAAATAGACATTTCTCCAAAGAAGACATATAGATGGTCAAGAAGCACATGAAAAGCTGCTCAACATCACTAATTATTAGAGAAATGCACATCAAAACTACAATGAGGTATCACCTCACACCAGTTAGAATGGCCATCATCAGAAAATCTACAAACAACAAATGCTGGAGAGGGTGTGGAGAAAAGGGAACCCTCTTGCACTGTTGGTAGGAATGTAAATTGATACAGTCACTATGGAGAACAGTATGGAGGTTCCTTAAAAACTAAAAGTAGAATTACCATATGACCCAGCAATCCCACCACTGGGCATATACCCAGAAAAAAACATAATTCAAAAAGACACATGCATCCCAATGTTCACTGCAACACTATTTACAATAGTCAGGTCATGGAAGCAACTTAAATGCCCATCGACAGATGAATGGATAAAGAAGATGTGGTACATATATACAATGGAATATTACTCAGCCATAAAAGGAATGAAATTGGGTCATTTGTAGGGACATGGATGGACCTAGAGACTGTCATACAGAGTGAAGTAAGACAGAAGGAGAAAAACAAATATCGTATATTGACACATATATGTTGAATCTAGAAAAATGGTGCAGATGTATCGGTTTGTAAGGCAGAAATAGAGACACAGATGTAGAGAACAAACATATGGACACTAAGGGGAGAAAGTGCGGGCAGGGGGTGGTGGTGGTAGGATGAATTGGGAGATTGAGATTGACATATACACTAATATGTATAAAGTAGATAACTAATAGGAACCTGATGTATAAAAATATTAAATTAAATTAAATTAAAAATAAATACAAAATAAACTGCTTCGTGGGGAAAAAATAAGGCGTTTAAAGCAATCTGTTGCTGGAGAAAACAGTAACATTTCTATGTTTTGAGTAGCAAGTTTATGAGCCAAGTTCTTTCTTGGAGGACCAATCTAAGAGATTGAAAATATAATTGAATTTCCATGCAGATTTTGGAAGAGAGAAAAACCCTAAAGCAGGTCTGAGTGAAGTGCTGGCAGATTGAGTACCAAGACATGGAACATGAAACAGCCTAGAAAGATGGAGAAGGTGGTGGTTCCTTCTGGGCTGCCCCAGGATAATTCCACAGAACCAGAATGTCCTCCTGTATGTTCTGTCAGAATTTTCCAGTTTCTGTGGCATTTACATTCACAGAGCAGAATGAGGAGTAGAGCCCCGGGGTCCTTCTCCTCACTCCTCACAGGCTTGAAGTCTTTTTCTTTTTTTTAATTAATTAATTAATTTAATTTTTTATTTATTTTTGGCTGTGTTCGGTCTTCGTTGCTGTACGTGGGCTTCCTCTAGTCGCGGCGAGAGGGGGATACTCTTCCTTGTGGTGCATGGGCTTCTCATTGCGGTGGCTTCTCTTGTTGCAGAGCACGGGCTCTAGGCGCACAGGCTTCAGTAGTTGTGGCATGTGGGCTCTAGAGCACAGGCTCAGTACTTGTGGCGCACGGACTTAGCTGCTCCGCGACACATGGGATCTTCCCGGACCAGGGCTTGAACCCGTGTCCCCTGCATTGGAAGGTGGATTCTTAACCACTGCACCACCAGGGAAGTCCCTGGCTTGAAATCTTAAAGAGACACAGGGGATGACTTCTGAGGAACTGCCACCTCCACTTCGGGATCCCTTTAGTGCAGCTTCTTCTCCCCTAGGTCTCCATTTCTTTGATTTCCCTGAAAACAAGGGATCTAGAGTCACTGTTCCTGCCTTCCTTTTTGAAATATCCCCAAGAATTTATCCTCCATGGTGAGAATAACTGTTTCATATGTGAGACATGGGAAATCCAAGTTGACACTAAGGCTACTAATACAGATGGATTCTCAGGCTCAGAGGAAGCCTCCTTCCTAATCTCTCCGGACCAGTGCCCAGCCTCCACCCCAGCCTACCCTGATTGTCCCCTCTAAAGAAGGAAGGCAGGTTTCCAGCTGGCCCTAAATATTCATCCTTTCATCTCCAGGTATTCCCAAATGGCTAGCAGTCACCCTCCCTGGCAAGTCCTGGAAGTTTGTCGCTCAGCTTTGGCCATGGTCTCTCTGGCCTGTTTGGTTTCCCTGAAGCATGCCTGGTAGTTGGCTAACGTTGGTTTTATCTGTAAATAAACCCCTCGCTCCTTCCTGCTGTTCCTTCCACACCACTGATTGACATGTAGGACAGAGTCACCCAGGACGTCTCTCCTCACCTCTTTGAAGGCAACTGAAAACCAGAATAGCCAAATGGACCAGGCGCAACCATATGTTAATACAGAACTCTGACCCACAACCTGCGACAACCAGTCTGGGAAGCCAAACCACAATCTGCAACCACAAGTCCATGAAATCAAACCACAACCTCTGTAGCAGTTGACCCCAAATGGCCAAGACTTGACCAATACTGACAGCTTCCCTAACTTCCAATATGGGATTAACCAGAGAAAGTCAAATATGGTCCCCTAACCAGTCACATAGGATGTTCTCCTTCTAGTTATCCCGCCAACAGCTTCCCCATGCCAACAGCCTCCAGTTAGAGTACACCTGGGGCCTCCCTTTTATCCACTGTAAAGTTTTCCCAATCCCCTGCTCACTTTTGAGTCTCTGCCAAAATGCAAATGATGGTGTCTGACTCCTTTGTTAGAGCAAGTTCTGAATAAATAGCCTTTATTTGTTCGCATGTGGGTGGTCTTTGATTATTTCCACAAAAGCAAGTGTGGTGAAAAGAAGAAGAATTAAAAATCAGGTTGAATGATTCCATTTATATGAATTCCACAAACAGGCAAAATGAGTCTATAGTGATAGAAATAAGAAAGTGGTTGGTAGAATGTGGGTGTATGGGTGTGGCAGGGGTGGGGTGAATTGGCGGAGAGGGTCATCAGGACACTTTCTAGAGGGATGGAAATATTCTAAATCTTATTTTGAGTGATGGTTACATGGTGCAGCCAGTTGTCAAAACTCATTGACTTAGGGGCTTCCCTGGTGGCTCAGTGGTTGAGAGTCCGTCTGCTGATGCAGGGGACCTGGGTTTGTGCCCCGGTCCGGGAAGATCCCACATGCCGCAGAGCGGCTGGGCCTGTGAGCCATGGCCGCTGAGCCTGTGCGTCCGGAGCCAAAACTCACTGACTTAAATCCTTAAGATCTGTGCATTTTATCATAATAAAATTATACCTTGTGGTAGGCAGCTTCTAAGATGATCCTCAATTCCTGGTATTCACACCCTTGTACAATGCCCTCCCTTGGAATGTGGGCTGGACCTAGTCACTCACTGCTAACAAGTAGATATGGCAAAAGTGATGGGTTGTCACTTAGGAGATTAGATTACAAAAAAAAAAAAAAAAAAAAGACTGTGGCTTTTGGAACACTCTCTTATTCTTTTGTTCTTCTTGATCACTCTGGGAGAGACCACCTGCCATGTTGTGAGCTTATCCTATGGAGAGACCCACATGACAAGGAAGTGAAGCTTCTGACCCACAGCCAGTAAGGACCTGAGCCCTGGCAACAGCCAATGAACTTGAAAGCAGACCCTTCCCCCGCCAAGCCTTGAGAAGAGACCACAGGCCCTGCTGAGATTTTGATTGCAGCCTTATAAAAGACCTTGAGTCAGAACTACCCAGCTAAGCTGTGCCTGGATTCGCAACCCACAGAAACTATGAGATCATAAATATGTATTTTTAGAAGCTGCAAAGTTTTGGGGTAATTCATTATGCAGCAATAGATAATGAATACACAGATGGAATATGTTCTATATCAACTTTAAAAAAGACACTTGTTAAAAAGAAAGTGAAGCACAGTACTTGGTAGTATGTGCTTCTGTTCTTTTCCCAGCTCAGAGGATCTGCTCTGCCCACTGTGACTCACTTAGTTGCCTACCCTAACTATTTCCCTGAAAAGCCTTCTTCCAGAATAACAGCTTTGCAATGTAAAAATAAGTAGGACATACAGACACACTCACAGGAGACCTCCAAACACAAGGAAAGAGATTCTCCACATTCTGGTATGGGAGCACTCCTAGCTATGGGGTGCACATGGAATGCAAACATCCTGACACCCAGAAAGGCTCACAGAGGCAGGCAGGTGGGAGGAAGGGCTATCTCTTCCCTCAGATGGATGGTCTTTACCATGGGGTCCCTACTTCATCTTCTCCTCTCTTAGCTGCTAAGAATACAGACAGATGCAGCCTCCTGGGCCAGGATCACCTTTGCCAGAGGGATAGTAGAAAGAGTGTGGGCTTGGGAACTAGATGGACCTGGACCCAGGTCCACTTTTATGAGCTGGGTGAGCTTTAGAGCATTAAAGGAGTTCAGGACATGCCAACCTAAAATATGCCACTTTGCTCTATTGATTATTTTGAACTGAAGGCACTTGAAACACAGCAAACGCAGAGAGAGATTTTCTCTGAACTCCCCTTATCTGCCAAAAGAGCCATCCTTCAAAAGGAAATCAGTTGTCATAAGTCCACTCCCCCAGCGTTTCACCCACCAGGGAAGATTGACTCATCACAGAAGAGGAGACTAGAAATCAACACCACACCCAGAGAAACTTTATCACAAACGATCAAAAATCCCCTCTATTCTTCTAAGAGCCCATTCATCTTTCCTAAAAATCATTTACTTAACCCTACGTTGCCTACATCCCACTCCCTTTCCCCTATTAGGATGGCATATAAGCTCTCAAATCTCCCTACTTTGGGGGTATTCACTTTTTTGCGTGTGATGTCCCTGTGCACGTAATATTAAAAGTGAATCTTTTGTATTCATATTTGTATACTTTTCTCCAGTTAATCTTCCTGTTATCAGTTTACTTCATAGACCCAGATTAAGAGGGTAGGGACAGTCTTTCCTCTCCCACAGCACCATGGTTCCTTTTTGAGCCTTGGGAACCTTATCTATGAAATTAGGATAACTCCTATTTTGAAGAATTACTATAAGAATTAGAGACATGCACCAACATGGATGAAACTCAAACACATTGTGCTAAGAGAAAGAAGCCAGATTAAAAGGCTACTTTTTTTTTTTATGATTGAAGTATAGTTGACTTACAATGTTGTGTTAGCTTCTGGCGTACAGCACAGTGATTCAGTTTTATATATGTATGTGTGTATATATATATATAAAATGTATGTATATATACATATATACATATATATATTCTTTTTCAGATTCTTTCCCATTATAGTTTATTGCAAGATATTGAATATAGTTCCCTGTAGGTCCTTGTTTGTTATTTATTTTATATATAGTAATGTGTATATGTTAATACCAAACTACTAATTTATTCCTCCCCGCTTTCCCCATTGGTAACCATAAGTTTGTCTTATATGTCTGTGAGTGTGTTTCTGTTTTGTAAATAAGTTCATGTGTATCATTTTTTAGATTCCACATACAAGTGATATCATATGATATTTGTCTTTCTCTGACTTCACTTAGTATGATAATCTCTAGGTCCATCCATGTTGCTGCAAATGGCATTATATCATTGTTTTTCATGCCTGAGTAATATTCCATTGTATATATGTACCACATCTTCTTTATGCTTTCATCTGTCGATGGACATTTAGGTTGCTTCCATGTCTTGGCTATCGTAAATCATCAAAAGGCTACATTTATATATGACATTCTGGAAAAAGCAAAACTACAGGGACAGAAAACAGATCAGTGGATGTCAGAGGCAAGAGGTGGGAGAAGAGAGCTTCCCTGGTGGCGCAGTGGTTGAGAGTCCACCTGCCGACACAGGGGACACAGGTTCGTGCCCCGGTCCGGGAAGATCCTACATGTCGCGGAGCGGCTGGGCCCGTGAGCCATGGCCGCTAAGCCTGCGCGTCCGGAGCCTGTGCTCTGCAACGGGAGAGGCCACAACAGTGAGAGGCCCGTGTACCGCAAAAAAAAAAAGAAAAAAGGTGGGAGGAGGGTGGACTACAAAGGGGCACAAAAGAATTTGGGGGGGGGTGAATTTTTCTATATTTTGATTATAGAGATGGCTGCATGACTGTCAAAATTCATAGTACTGTACAATGAAGAAATGAATCTTACTGCATTAAATTTTACCTCAATAAGCCTGCTTTGGAAAATAACAGAAGAAGGAAAGGCACAAACACAATAATTCTCTCATACTAGCCCACCAAGAGAGATAGTCACACAGGCTTGGGCTGCACCTCTGAGCTTGCTGAGGTTGTAGTCAATGTGCCGTATAGGACAAGCCTACCTTTTCACACTCTTCCCTCCCCAGCCTCCCTGTGGACTCCTCCCTGCCTTGAGGGATTTGTCACATTGAGGTATAAACACTCAAGGTGGCTGTATGTGACCTAGAGTAGTATAGGGCCACTCAGAGCCAGCACGACCGTCTAAAAGATGGCATCCAGTCCTGTTCCTCAGCATCCCATCAGCTAACAAGGGAACATTGAAAGTCAGTCATTTTCATCTATCATCAGCATCTATGGAAATTCACGTATGTTTTCTACTCCAAGCCAGCAAATGTGATGTTGACACAACCATAAAACAGTGACTACAAATCAAATGTATATGTAACCTACTAACAAAGTGATGAATTCCCCCTCCCTTGCATCAGGGAAAGAGCTGAATTGTGAGTTTTTTAATCAAACCAGAAAGTGAGAAATAAAAATGGCAATGGTGCCTGTTAATCTCCTCAAAGTTTCCACAGCGATGGGCCCAGCAAGAAGCCATCATTTCTATGGAAACCACAAAAGGCAATTTGGATAAAAGGAAATGAACCAGGGCAAGGAAGGGATTGTCTACACTTTGAGCGAGACTGAATTCCAAGATTGGTAAGAAAAAGAGCAGCCTCAGCGCTCAGGAGCCAAAGCCTTGGGTCACCAGCACCGGCAGAGGCATCTCGCAGCCTGGGGGCAGGCGGGAAGCCTAGTTGCCCAACTTCCTTAGGTCTCAGGGCTGCTAAGGAAGTCCAGTGAGGCTGCTGTGGGCGGGACAGGGCAAAAGCACAGGCAGGAGAAAAGAATAGAAGGAGTTCCTGATACCCCATAATTGGGATAGCACCCTCCTCTACAGTCACAAAGGTGCCCTGTACTTGTCTCCACTGTAACATGGACCACACCATTGTAATAAGCAGCTTTCTTGTCTCCGCCACTAGATTATTCTTTAAAAGTAAGAGTGTGTATAATTCATTTTGTTTTTTTAGTTTTTTAAAATTTTTATTGAAATATAGTTGATTTACAATGTTTCACGTGTACAACAAAGTGGTTCAGTTATATATATACACACACACACGTATATATTTCATTATTGTATTAAGAGACTCTAACTCAGTGCCCAGCCCTTATAAGAACAACTATTACAACAGGAACAGCTAACCTTTATACAATAACAACAACTAACATTGCATTTAGAGTGTATCAGGTATGCACTAAACTCTTTACATCTATTAACTTTTAAAATCAGATGAAGAAACTGAGGCACAGAGAATTCAAGATGCTTGCCCAAGGCCACATTGCTAGTAAGAGGCAGAATCTGGCTGTCCCTCCCAGACTCTGTGTTCTTGATTCTATAATAATGTGCTCAGTAAAGTTCCTCTGAAATGAATGTCTTGTCCAAGCCCTGTCCTTGTTTTCTTCTCTCTGACTCTCTTTCTCCATAGTCTCATCTATCTCCTCAGTTTCAGATATTACGCCTCTGCAGGTGATTCCTAGATCTGTACCTTCAGCCCCAATGTCTCTCCTAAGTGCCAATTTCCAATTGATAGAGAGATATCTCTGCCTTCTATATGTTTATGGTTTAGTTGAGACAAATACATAACCAAATAACAGTAAATCATTCATCCTGCTGCTGCCCTACCACCTTACCTCCTCTCTCTCTCTCCACACTCACACACACACACACACACACACACACACACACACACACACACGAATC
>NW_020175536.1:2760901-2803868 GCF_003031525.2 Neophocaena asiaeorientalis asiaeorientalis | reverse complement strand
GAATCCCAGAAGTCCATTCCTGCTGGCCTCTCCTCAGCAGAGTATAATTGACCAGAAGTAGTATATCCTGCTCTCCTCTCTCCTTGTTTCTCCATCTCCCCAAAGGCCCCCTAAAATTCTTGCATTAAAAACAGAATCAGATCTGCAGAACAATTCCATAAGGGAGACAGATGATCAAAGCCATGATTTTAATTTCTGCAGCCACAGAGGATATCTTAATTCAAAACAACTCCAGTCCCTGTTGGTGTCTTGCATTTTTTAAAATTGATATCAACTCAGGACCCACAGCCTATGGTGGTAGACATTTCCAAATAAGATGCAAATTATTAATGCCTGATGGAAATGTTCTTGATGCCCGAATAGCCTCGTATCACTTTTCTCCATAGTCTCTCCCACAAGGAGAAAATCCTTTGGAGTAAGTACAGGGTGTTAGAGAATCCAGAGTGATGAGCAATAGAAGCATTCCATGCGTTCATATCTAAGAAGCGACTTCTTCCCCGGTATCCTTTGACATGTAGATTTCTGAAGTAGGCTTCTCCATAATTTACAAATCAAAAGCCCAAACTACAAAAACTCAGATTAACTTGTCAGTGACTGGCCTCTGTGCTTTTCTGGAAGAAAACAGAAGGCTCGTACTCAATGCGGCAAACGTTCATCACAAGCCCACTACCAGCCACAAAGAGTTCCAGGAGTGCGGCCACAAAAAGGAAAGATGGTGTCCAATGTGCTTTCCACATGCTCATGGTTTAGTCAGGGACACATACACAAGCCATAAAGTGTAAAGCAGAGAGAAAAGCTATAGGCGTTAACAGTGGGGAACAAAGCAAAGAATCATTTCTGCTCTGGGAAGCTCATGGAGCCAGGGGAGGATTGGGAAGTCTTTGAAGGGTTCAGGTCCCCTAAACTCATGATAACTAGCCCCCTGCAATCAGAGCAGAGTCCCCTGCAACTATCAAATTGAAAATGTTTGTCAGTTTGAGGGTAGAAATTATATGATATGGTTATTTATAATTTTTTTTTTTTTTTTTTGCGGTACGCGGGCCTCTCACCGCTGTGGCCTCTCCCATTGCGGAGCACAGGCTCCGGACGCGCAGGCTCAGCGGCCATGGCTCACGGGCCCAGCCGCTCCGCGGCATGTGGGATCTTCCCGGACCGGGGCACGAACCCATGTCCCCTGCATCGGCAGGCAGACTCTCAACCACTGCGCCACCAGGGAAGCCCAGTTGTTTATAATTTTTATTTCTCTGATTGTTAGTGACAGTCAATATCTTTTCATATGTTTATATAGCCATTTGGTTTTCCTTTGTGAATAGTCCAATTTTTTTTTCTATTGAACTCTTTTCTATTTTTTTATGGATTTGAAAGAGTTGGTCAATAAATATGTTGAGAAAAATTTCTCAGTCTTTAAATTCTCTTTTGTTTATAGCACTCTTTGCATTGAGAGGTTTCAACGTGAGCTAGTCAGATAGAGCAATCCTTTCCTCTATGGCAGATACCTTCTCTGTCTGTTCAAAATTCTATCCAAACTCTGATGTAATAAAGATAGTCTTTTACATGTTCTTTTAAAAGCTTTGAGGTTTTGATTTTCACATAGAGGTCTTCCATCTATCTAGTTATTATTTTGTGTATGGTAGGAGATAGATAGGGATCAATGTTATCTTTATTCATATAGTATGATTTGTTAAATAATCCATTCTTTCTCACCTATTTGTTGTACCATTTCTGTCATATGCCAAGTTCCCAGCAAATCGTGGGTCTATCTCTGGGTTCTCTATTCTCTTCCATTGATTTGTTTATTCCTGTACCATTGATATATTTTTTAAACACTCATTTAAGTATTATAGCCATCAGACTGACAAACATCTAAAAATTCCAAAAGTGGCAACTGTATAAAGCATTGGAGACTTTCATGGAGTGCTGGTAGGGATACAAATTGATACATTCACTTTGGAGAACAATTTGACATTAGCATGTGTGGGATTGTTCCTTTTCATAGCTGAGGAATATTGCATGGTATAAATATACCACAGTTTGTTCACAGATTTACCTTTGGATGCTTGGCTTGTTTCCCATTTTTGTTTATTTGTTTTCTCTGTCATTTTTCTTTTTTTGCTATAACGAATAATGTTGCTCTGAGATTTGTGTAGTGCATTCTTTTTGTAGGCATAACTTGTTTTTAAAATTTTTGTGAGTAATTAAAACTAGAATCACTCAGTCCATGATAAGTGTATGTTTAACTTTATAAGAAAGTTTCAAACTGTTTTCTATAGTAGTTTCACTATTTTAACCACCAACTAATAATTATGAGACTTTTAAGTTTCTCTACATCCTTGACATCACTTGGTGTAGTGACCCTTTTTAATTTTAGCCAGTCTAATGTGAAGTGATAACTCATTGTGGTTTTAGATTGTGTTTCCTTGATGACTGGTATTGAGCATATTTTAATTTTCTTATTGAACATTCATCTATCTTTCTTGGTGTAGTATCTAGTCGAATAATTTGCCAATATCTTACTGAGTTGTTAATCTTATTATTGAGTTGTAAGAATTATTTATATAAGCAGGATTCAAGTCTATTGCGAGATATATGTATTACGGGTTTTTTTTTTCTCAATCTGTAGGTAGGCTTGTTTTTGTTTTTTAATTTTTTACTGGTATCTTTCAAAGATCAGAAGTTTTTATTTTGATAAAGTCCAATTTATCAACTTTTTCTTCTATGATTTTCCTATTAAGAAAATTTTGCTTACCACAAGATTGTGAATATTTTCTCTTATATTTTCTTCTGGAAGTTTTATAATGTGAGGTTTTATATTTAGGTCTATTATTCATTTTCAGGTAATTTTTGTGTACATTGTGTGATAAGGTTCAGAATTTACTTTTTTCCATAGGTACATCCAGTTGTTCCAGCACTATTTGTTGAAAAGACTATCCTTTCTCCATTGAATTACCTTGCCAACTTTGTAGAAAATCAATTGACCATATTTATCAAAGTCCATTTTGGACTCTATTAGGTTCCATTAACCTATATTTGTGAGCTTTTAATACAACTACACTGTCTGGATTACAAGACTTGAAGTTATATAAGTCCTCTCTTCCAACAATTTTTCAATTATTTTTGCTATTCTAGATCGTTTGCATTTCCAAATAAATTTTTGAATCAGCTAATCAAATTCTATAAAAAGTCCTGGAGGACTTCCCTGGTGGCACAGTGATTAAGAATCCACCTGCTAATGCAGGGGACACGGGTTCGATCCCTGGTCTGGGAAGATCCCACATGCCGCAGAGCAGCTAAGCCTGTGAACCACAACTACTAAGCCTGCGCTCTAGAGCCCACAAGCCACAACTACTGAGCCCGCGTGCCACAACTACTGAAGCCCGCGAGCCTAGAGTCCGTGCTCCGCAGCAAGAGAAGTCATGGCAATGAGAAGCCTGTGCACCGCAATGAAGAGTAGCCCCCACTTGCCGCAACTAGAGAAAGCCTGCGTACAGCAACGAAGACCCAACGCAGCCAAAAAAAAAAAAAAAGTCTTGGAGGATTTCTCTTGGGATTGCATTGATTCTGTAGACTTACAGATCAATTTGAGGACAATCCATAAACATGGTATATCTCTCCATTTGTTTAGGTCTTCTTTAGTTTTTTTAAGCAATGTTTTATAGTTTTTGGTGAACAGGTATTGCGCATATTTTATTAAATTTCTTGCATGTTATTGTAAATGGCATTTTAAAAAATTTACAGTTTATATCTAGTATGTAGAAATACAATGGACTTTTATATATTGAACTTGGATTCTGCAACCTTGGTAGTCTAATTTTTAGTTCTTGTAGTTTTGTTTTGTTTTTGTTCTCATTTTTTTTTAGGTTCCTTAGGATTTCTCTACATAAATGATCATGTCATATGTGAATATGTAGTTGTTTTTAAGTGTACAATTGTGCTTTTGTTTTATTCCATCTATTTTTGTACTTCCCTTTTCTTTCCTACCTTCTTTTATGTATTTTTTAATAATTTCATTTTATTTATTTTATTTGCTTATTAGCTATATCTCAGTGTGTTTTTCTCATAGTTACTTTAGATTTTAGAGTATGCATTTTTATTAATAATAGTTCTATAATTATAATTGAGGTAACTACAGTTCCTATAGTATACGTCTTTGTCACTGTCTGCCTTTAAATGATGTTATTATGGTCAAAGAAACTTGCAGTAGAATACTCTCATTTTCCCCCTCCCAGCCGTTGTGCAATTGTTGTCATACATTTTACTTCACCATATGTTACAGACTTCCAATTATTTAGATAGATATAATTTTTTTTTGCTTAGCCACCTTTTAACAATATTTAAAAAAATAAGTTTGCAGGTTTTGTGGCATGGAATTAAGAAAATACCTCTTTGATGGCTTCTAATTTCCTCAAGGTAGGATTAGAGGTACTTTGCTGAAGGTGGTGGGGCCAGCGGAGGTGTTGGTAGTTTAATTAGAATAAATGAATCTGTTATAGCCACTGAAGTTACTTAAGATTGTCAGGCCACAATATATGGTTAATGTGAAATGATGATATCGTGATATCAGCCTAAATACACAATTATGCCTCTCTATTTATATATTGGACAGCACTCTAGACCAATGTTGTCCAACACAAATATAATTCAAGGCACAAATGTGAACTACATAAGTAATTTTTTTTTTTTTTTTATTAATTAATTTATTTATTTATTTTTGGCTGTGTTGGCTTTTCGTTTCTGTGCGAGGGCTTTCTCTTGGGGGCCACTCCTCATCGCGGTGCGCGGGCCTCTCACTATCGCGGCCTCTCCCGTTGCGGAGCACAGGATCCAGACGCGCAGGCTCAGCAATTGTGACTCACGGGGCCAGCTGCTCTGCGGCATGTGGGATCCTCCCAGACCAGGGCTCGAACCCGTGTCCTCTGCATTGGCAGGCGGATTCCCAACCACTGCGCCACCAGGGAAGCCCTACATAAGTAATTTTAAGTTTTCCAGTAGGGACATTATAAAAGTGAAACACACAGATAAAATTAATTTTAATACATTTAATTTAATCCAAACATCCAAATTACATCAACATGTAATCAATATAAACATTACTGAGATATTTTACAATCTTTTTTCACACTGAATCTTTGAAATCAAGTATGTATTTTATATTTACAGATCATCTCAATTCAGATTAGCCACATTTCAGGTTCTCAATAGCTGCATATGGACAGTGTCTACAGTTTTAGACAGAGCATTCCTGGACAGTGATTTTTTTCCTTTCTAACAGCAATATGGTCCTGAGGATATTTTGTTAGTTTAATGATGAGAAGAATGAGTCACAGCCAGAATTACAAATCAAGCTCTATCATGTGTACTTTTTCTTTTCTTAATTTTTTTAAAGTCTATATTGAATTTGTTACAATATTGCTTCTGTTTTATGTTTTGCTTTTTTGGCCACAAGGCATGTGGGCTCTTAGCTCCCCAATCAGGGATCAAACCCGCACCCCCTGCATTGGAAGGCAAAGTCTTGACCACTGGCCCGCCAGGACAGTCCCTATCGTGTGTATCTCTTCTCATTAGGCCACACCATGCAATGTAATTAAAAAGAGTGATATGATGAGACATAATACTTCAAGTTGCCAGGTGAACAGAAAGGATTGTAGGAACTGAAGGATAGATGTTAGCCAAATTCAACAAAAGTTGAGTCACACATATAGAACTGAGTGTCACTGAAAGATCTTGTAAATGAAGGCAGGTTAAGCTCCTTCCTGCTTCTGAAACTCTTTTGTTTTGCTTTATTTTCATTTCTTTCCTTCTTTTAAAGATTCTTTACAATTTCCCTGGGACCCAAAGGACAAGTACATTAGCAGAACTGGCACACATAATTCCACTTCCTAGACAATACATATCTTAGACACAACATTTTAAAAGGGAACATCAGGATGCTGAACCATGACCTATAATTAGCAAGCTATATCTAAAAATATAAGACTAGGGCTTCCCTGGTGGCACAGTGGTTGAGAGTCCGCCTGCCGATGCAGGGGACACGGGTTCGTGCCGCGGTCCGGGAAGATCCCACATGCCGCGGAGCGGCTGGGCCCGTGAGCCATGGCCGCTGAGCCTGCGCGTCCGGAGCCTGTGCTCCGCAACGGGAGAGGCCACAACAGTGAGAGGCCCAGTACCGCAAATAAATAAATAAATAAATAAAAAGATATAAGACTGATCACAGCCATTAAGAGCCTTAATCTTTCTGAGGCTCTAAGTATCTTTTTATTTTTAACATCTTTATTGGAGTATAATTCCTTTACAGTGGTGTATTAGTTTCTGCTTTATAACAGAGTGAATCAGCTATACATATATCCCCATATCTCCTCTCTCTTGCATCTCCCTCCCACCCTCCCTCTCCCACCCCTCTAGGTCTAAGTATCTTTTAATTCAAATTGTTTCTAGAAGAATCTCAAAACAAAACAAAACAAAACATAGCAGTTTCAGAGATACAGGCAAGTATGGAGATGAACCAGTTCATATACATCTCAGTCAAGGGACATACTTGTTTTGGGTATTTATTACTACATAATGAACTACTCCAAAATCCAGTGGCTTCAAATACTACTCTTCTACTTATCTGCCCATGATTCTGAAATGTGGGCAGAGCTTGGTGAGGCGAGCTTATCTCTGTTCTACATGGTATCACCTGGTGTGGATCACTGGAGGCTGGAGGTTGGAATTCCAAGATGGCCTCACTCACACAGCTGGTAGCTGCCGTCTGCTGACTGGGAGCTCAGCTGCTGGCTGCTGGCCAGGGGCCTCAATTCTCATCCAGGTGGCCTTTCCACATGGCTAGGTGGGGTTTTTCACAGGGTGTTCAGACTTCCGGAATGATAGCTGGCTTCCCTCGCAGCCTGAGCACTGAAGTAGAGCTGCTGACCCTTCTTAAGACTTAGCCTTATACCTGGCACAGCATCACTTTCACTGCACTCTATTGCTTGGAGCACATCACAGGGCTAGGTCAGATGCAAAGGGGGAGAACCACGCAATGTATGAATGCTGGGAACTTGGTTCACTGGGGGCCACCAAACAACACTAATTCATATGAGTGAACCTGTTCCACATTTAAAATTTTTAATCAATTATTTTCTGAATGTTCTATGTTTTTAGCAGCCTATTCATGCTCTACTGTTGCAATAGCTTCTCAGATATCTGAGGATACTAATAAAACTCGTTTAAAATTTTCCTTCTTTTCCTAAATAGTCTGTTTCCTCCAAGGTCAGATTTTCTTTTCTTTGTTAAAATTTGTTTTGAACTAGTTTCTTGTATTGTTTTCTCACCTTGGTCTTTCTCTTTTAACTTGCTGATCTTCCTCAAAATGTTTGTCATCCTGGGTTTCCTTTTGTATTTATGAAAGAAAAATTAAGTCAATTAATAGAGGTGCCAGCACAGGTTTTCTCTACCATTTCTTTGATACCTGGGTTCCCAAATGCAAAGGGCTGGCAGTGAGTTCTGGGTGCTTGTGCAGAGTGTGCCGAGTGAGAGATGACCATACAGCTGTGTTTGTGGGGAGCAGACAGGCAGGTTCACCCTTGCCTCCATCCTCATGGTAAAATAAAGACTTACTCTGAGGTGGGCAGCACACTCCCTCACCGAGAGCCCAGGCCTCTCCCAGCAGACTGTTCCTCCAAGAGCAGGTCTCAGATCTCTTGCTGGGGGCAAATATTGCTATTGCCAATTGCTCTGTGTGCTGAGGGGCCAGTGGTAGAAACAGAGAAAGGTATCTGACTAACAGACTCACCTGTTCAGTAGATTAATTGCCTTGATTACTGCCCCGTATCTCTCTTCTACTCTTAATATCTGCTATTTCAGAGTCTGGACCTACTCTGAGTCTCCATTTAGGAGCAGAACTTCCCCCTCTGCTGCAGCCCTCCCTGGAGAGAGCTCTGTTGGCAGCTCAGATATTTGAGAAGATATGCATCAATGGAGTGTGAATAGGCTGCTAAAAAATAGAACATTCAGAAAATAATGTGATTTCTGCAATAAAACTTCAGTAGAACCGCTGGATGATAAGATTAAGGAAACTGTTAAGATCATGGAACAAAAGAAAAAGGATACAACACATGAAAGACATGAAGCACCAAACCAGGTGTTCAACATCCATCCCAGGAAAACTGAACAAGTTAATGAAAAGAGGACATAATTAAGGAAGCAAAAAAATTAATTTCTCAGAGGCAAAAAAAAGAACACTCAAATCTTCAGAAGGAAATGTGTCCACCATAAGCTGCATAGCATGAATACAAAAAGACACATATACCTCAGTGTAAAGTCTTACTAAGGATAGATACTCCTAAAAGCTGCCATAAAGAAGAATAAAGCACACATAAAGTAGGTCAACTACAAAGAGCCAATACTGTTTTATCTGTATTGACACTGTATTATCAATATTGGAAGCTAGAATACATTCTAGCAATACCTCCAAGGTGCTGAGAAAATAGAACCCATTACCCTACACCCAGTGGCACGGCTGTCCCAAGGGATGGATGGAGAGAGGCAGAGGACATAAGCAGAGCATTTGGGTCCTTCCACATAGACAGAAGGTACAACTTACAGTCACATAGAACACAGGCCAGCAGCAGAGTCGGAGTACAAACTCTCTGCCTTCACACCTCCCTGAAGGTACACGGCTGCTACTGCACCACCTGTTTCAGGTGAGCATTCCATTTGAGAAGCCCTATTTGGTGTTATTTTGTATTGAACTCTCTTCTTTCCTGCCAGCCCACCAGGAGCAAGTAGCTGATGACGACTCCAGCATGTTCCAGAATGTTTACTGAGACAGACTGAACCCAAGGTCGGTCTGTGAGTGCACCTGCCCTCCAGCAGATCCACATTTGAAGCCAGTTCCTGCCCCAGTCAGTCACCATAGGGACTAAGTTCGTTTCAGAACTGCAAGGAGTTGAAGAGTTTACTTCCTATAGTCTTCTTGAAAAAAAAAAAAAAAAAGACTTGGGAATCTACTTGGAAACTGAAAAATGAAGCAAAAAAAGAAGAATTTAAGAAAAAATGGATGGGAGGATCTACCAACATATGGAATTATTTCAAGGATACAACGTAAAGACAGATGACAGCCGCACAGGGAGTTTATCAAACAATTGGCCCAAATTAGAATTTGAGGTCAAAGGACTCCAAGATGACAATCTCAAAGAATAAATTTCAATCAACAAATAGTATTAAAGACGTGGAAGAATCTCATACTTTAATAAGGAAGTCACTTTTTCCCCTTGACAAGAAAAAAAGAAAGAATTAGAAATTCAAGGAAAAACAAAGAAGTGAGAGAAAATCCCATTGCAAAGATGAAGCAAACTAAATGACATGATTTTGAGCAATGGTGTAAAATCAAAGGAGAATTCATTTGCTCCGTGTGTTGGAACATTCTCCCTGGAATTGCACAGGGTTGGTGACATATGATTTCATAACAATTTGGTTCTGTAATAAGTGAAAAATATGTATACTATTGGTGATGACATTTTATTTTTTTTAATTGATCTGTAGATAAAACATGAGAGATACAATTATAGGTACAGAACAAAATTCAAATGGTATAACCTTGTAAAAATGATACAGTAGTGTAAATGACAAAAGAAGAGGTGGAAGATGTTGCATCAGCCCTAGTGTGTCCACTTACCCAGTGATGACACTGTAAAGTTTACTGAACCAGAAGTACATATCTGAATATATTGTTTAGTTCATTCTAAAATTACTTATTAAATGCCCTCCACATGCCAGCATCGCTCTGGGTCCTGAGATACAGCGCTGAGCATGTCTGTAGTGCTAACAGGCACGTTTCCTGCCCTTGTGGAGCTCATGGGATAATGTGGAGGAGAGTGCAAATGGATGAAATTCACCGTCATTGACAGGAGGTCAATACTGGTTGACTCATCTATAATGATGGTAATAACCAAAACAAGGAGTAAACTTAGAAATGGTTAAAAGTGCTTGCCTCTTAGAGGGGTGGGATAGGGCAGCAGGGTTTAAGAGACTAGGTTTTCACTTACCTCAATTTGTACTATTTGAACTTCTCCAAGTATAAGGGTTCTGTTAATAACATTAAAAAAAATAAACCTAATATTGCTGTTTTTAACCAGCAGGATCAGGCTGGCTTACACTCAACCTAAAACCTGCATGGAAGACCTGATGTCAAGGGCTTTATGACCCAAAATTCAGTGCAAAGAAATGCTGCAGCTGGGAACCATCTGTCTTTACATACATTGAGCAGATTTTTGTTCCATAATTGTACATCTGAATATTTTTATAGTGGTATGATATGAAACAAGCTTCTATAAATATACTGAGCTTCTCTTTCTGCTTCATTTATTGCTATAAGTTAGCTGACTTTTAATTTTTAAACAGAATTATTTTTTAAAAAGCACCGTGAAAAACTGTTTAAGAAAGTATATACTTGTCTAGGGGACTTCCCTGGTTAGCGCGGTGGTTAAGAATCTGCCTGCCGATGCAGGGGACACAGGTTCGATCCCTGGTCCAGGAAGATCCCACATGCTGCAGAGCAACTAAGCCTGTGCGCCACAACTACTGAGCCTGCACTCTAGAGCCTGCGAGCCACAACTACTGAAGCCCGCGCACCTACAGCATACAACTACTGAGTCCCCGTGCCACAACCACTGAAGCCCACGCACCTAGAGCCCATGCGCCGCAACAAAGAGCAGACCCCGCTCGCCACAACTAGAGAAAGCCTGTGCACAGCAACAAAGACCCAATGCAACCATAAATAAATAAACAAACAAATAAATAAAAAGAAGGAAAGTATATACTTGTCTATATATGAAAAACAGATTTTCAAGTAATTTAACCCTTCTTGTAGCCCAAATCTATAGCATGTTGGAAGCTAGCCATCATGTGTAACAATGATCCTTGCAGATGTTTATCCAGAGTTCCATTTTGCCTGATCCCTTCCCCTGTCTGGCATCTTTTTCTCCCAAACTACCTATTGCCAGGCCCCTCCATACTCCAGGACTCTGTGGGATCAGGAACGGTCACAGAGAGGGTGGAAGATTGGAATGGGATCAGTTTCAGGATGGGGTGGTGCTGAGGGAGAACTGGGGCACTGGGACAGGCCAGCTCTGGGTTGGGAAGGGAGAGCTGGCCTGGAGTTCTGGGTAGTGAAGGGAGTTCGGCTCCAAAGCGAACGGCAGGAGGGATACAAGGCAGGGGTCTGGTAAGGGGAAAGGGAGGGTAACGCAACCCAAGCCTTGCGGCGCAAGAGGACTTTCTGTGATGGCAGCAGGCATGCGCAGGAAAGGGTGGGTGTCCTGGGGCCTGCCGGGGTTACTCTCTCTCTCTCTCTCTCTCTCTCTCTCTCTCTCTCTCTCTCTCTCTCTCTCTCGGCTTCCGCCACGTGGTTCAGGAACCACGCCCACTTAGGGACTCAGTGGCATGGAATGGAGATTCTGTTTCTTGAACTCAGAACCGTGAAGAATCAGATCAACGCAGCAGAGTAACCACTGGAGGAGCACACCGGACCTTGTTTGCACATCTGATCTGCTTCCGGCAACCTCTGCTCTCATCCTTAGAGCTGACGCGCTCAAGCACCTTTCTGCCTCCGTCTCCAGTCTGTCGCTGGACACAGGTCCTGGGTCACAGCTCCTGGGTACTGAAGAAACCCAGAGGGGAAAATGTGTCTGTACTCGACCGTCTGAATCAGAACCACAGTGATTTCAGAAGAAGGAGCCACCTCCCCTGGCCCTGGCTTTGAGTACTCCCCTTCTGGATCCTGCCATCTCAGATGCTGACCCTAATGGATGCCGCGGGCTGTTAATGCTAGGATTGCCATCAATCCCCTCCCCTGCAGATTTCATGCCACTATTAAACATGAGGAACCACTAATGGCTTTCTCCGTGCCATATATTTCCTTCCACTCTGAGCTCCCTGGGAGTCGGTGTAGCGGGGTGCGGCCTTGGAGACCGATTAACATCTAGTGGAATTCCGGCTTCATTTTCTAGCTGTGAAGCCTGGAAAAGTTTCTTAATCTCTCTGAGCTTCAGTTTTTAAAAATTGACAATTTGAGAATATTAACAGCTACCTCGTTGGGTTGTAGTGAGAATTAAATGAAATAACATGCATGAAGGACCTGGTTGAGAGCCTGGCACATTGTACAGACATGTGCTCATCTTTGTTCTCAGGTGCCTAGACCAAAACAAAAGTCAGGGTTCAGTTACCAAGTAAGGGGTAGGTATGGCTAAAGGGTAGGTAACCGGTGGGGTTTCGTTCGACACCGTGCTGTAGTAAGTATTAAATGTAATAATTTGTAAAGTACTTAACACAATGCCAAACTTGTAAGTAGTGTTTAATAAATGATAGCCATTATTATTCATGACACTTATAAATTGCCAAAGTTGGTTGGCCATGCCCTACATGTAGTTAGATATAGTACTTACTAAATCACAAACTTGATAGCAGAACTCAGCTCTACTGGTTAGGGTAGAGTGAAAGCATCCTTGCCGTCACTTCTCAGTAGAAAAGGCTGGGACCGCAGGTCTAGCTGCTTCCCTGAGGCAGGCCCACAGCCTCATCACGACCTGGGCATGCTGGGGTATGGTTTTCAGGCAGATTCTCCCTGCTTCCTGTTAATATTATAGGTATTCTGTGAACTAATGGCAGCCTCTGGCTCCTGTCTCATCTGCCCTGAGTTGCCGTGACCCCTGACTCCGTGCAGAGGGTCTGGCTGGACATCCAATGCCCACTGGGTCAGCATTAAGGCTGGGTCTCAATCCAGTCCCCGAACTAGCTCCCCAGAGTTGCTTCCTGCTCCCTCAGCAGAGCCTGGACACTGAGATTTTGCCTCAATCCTAGCTGCTCCCCTCTGACCTCATCCCGTGTGGGCACCACCTGTCTTCTTCAGCAGCTGGGAAAGCTCCCAGATGTGGTAGTAAATAAGTCTGCAGGGTTATTCCAACCTCTTACTGGAGGTCAGCATCCCAGCTCAGAAAGGCCTGGGCCCCGGATATATAGCAAAGACTCTGGACATCCTGCTTTTTCCTCTTTTCTTCTCTGCTTTTGTGTTACTCTAGAGTTCCCAGGGGCTGAAAAATGACTTTATATTGACAATACTGATAACTTAAACACAGCATAGTGGTTGAGAAGACAGGCTTTATTATTTTTTTTAATTAATTTTTATTGGCGTATAGGTGCTTTACAATGTTGTGTTCCTTTCTGCTGTGCAGCAAAGTGAATCAGTTATACGTATACATATATCCACACTTTTTTAGATTTCCTTTCCATTTAGGTCACCACAGAGCATTGAGTTCCCTGTGCTATACAGCTGGTTCTCATTGGTTATCTATTTTATACATAGTAGTGTGTATATGTCATTCCCAATCTCCCAATTCATCCCACCCCTCCTTCCCTCCTTGGTAACTCTAAGTTTGTTCTCTACATCTGTGACTCTATTTCTGTTTTGCAAATAAGTTCATCTGTACCATTTTTCTAGATTCCACATATAAGTGATATTATACAATATTTGTTTTTCTCTTTCTGACTTACTTCACAATCTCTAGGTCCATCCACCCCTCTGCAAATGGCACTATTTCATTCCTTTTTATGTGTGAGTAATATTCCATTGTATATATGTACCACATCATCTTTATCGATTCCTCTGTCAATGGACATTTAGGTTGCAAGAAGATGGGCTTTACATTTGGATAGAACTAGATTTGAATTTAGCACAATTTACCAGCTGTGTGACCTTGAGCTAGTTACTTTAATCTGTCTTCTCATCCAAAGATGAAAATGATAGTATTCTATGGCACATGGTTTGCGTCAGTTTGTTGCCAGTAAAGAAACCTGACTCAAGTGGCTTAAACAGAAAAGAATATAGTTTTTCTCACTTAACAAGAGCTCTGGAAGTAGTGACTAATTGTGTTGATTCAATATCTCAATAATATCTCCCTAATTCTTTTGGCCTTTCCTATATCCTTATTGCCTCATGCTTGCAAAATGGCTGCTGTGGCTCCAGATATCACATTTATATTCAAGGCAGCTACATCTTTCCTTCTAATAGAAGTCTTACCAGTAGTTCTTGTATTGGTCTTCCCTTTAGATCCTGTTAGCCAGAACCAGAACATATGGCAGCTCTTACAGCAAGGGAGCTGGGAAGTTGGAGAGTAGTGTTGTTTTTATTGGCTTAAACCAACCGGAATTTATATCCTGGTGCTGGGCACATTGTGGCTCAGCAAAAAAAAAGTCAGGGTTTAGTTACCAAGTAAGAGGTAGGTATGGCTAAAGGGTAGGTAACCGGTGGGGTTTGGTTTGACACAGTGTTGTAGCATGAAATTTAATAATGTTTGTAAAGTGCTTAACATGGTGCTGGACTCATAAGTAGTGTTTAATACATTATAGCCATTATTAATGAAACTTACAAATTGTCAGAGTTGGTTGGCCATGCCCTACATGTAGTTAAATGTAGTACTTATAAAATTATAAAATTTATAGCAGAACTGATTTCTGAGAGTGTCTCCCACCCCTACCAGCACAGGACTTAATCTCTTCTGTTCTCTCATGGCACAAATATTTATTAAGTACCAACTTTGCGTCAGGTGCAAGATCAGGTACAAGTGACAAGCCTTCTCCCTGACGCCATGGGGTTCCCAGGCCTCAGAAATTTAATTTCTATGCCTTTTAGACCCACGTTCCCCCTACTGAAACCCCAGGCCTGAGCTCCTGTAGACCCATGGATCTACCTAATTTTTTCCACCAAATCAGAGACCAGAAGGATTGTTTTTTGGGTTTTTTTTGCAGTACGTGGGCCTCTCACCGTTGTCGCACACAGGCTCCGGACACACAGGCTCAATGGCCATGGCTCACGGGCCTAGCCGCTCTGTGGCATGTGGGATCTTCCCGGACTGGGGCACGAACCCGTGTCCCCTGCATCGGCAGGCGGACTCTCAACTACTGCGCCACCAGGGAAGCCCCAGAAGGATTGTTTTAACATGAAGGATGGCACAGTAAACTGTGGCCAAGCCCACAACTTCGTTCTTAGATTTTGAGATCACCTGAATGTAAACGTGAATGAAGCAGACACATCCAAAGAGCTAGAAAGGAACTCTTCGCAAAACTCTCTCTTCTCAGGGGTACCAAACCAGAGTTCCCCAAGATTCTGTCATCATTACTGGCATCAAACGTTTGCCGAGCATGAGCTGTGTGCAAGCTGACCATCCTGTGTTGAACCCCAAGAACACTTCACATTTATCAGGTCTGTTTCAAAACATGTCCTCTTCTCAGCAGCAGTGAGGTGTCAAGGAGGCCCCTCTCTCCTCAATGTATTAATGAAGGTGTTAGGATCCAAAAAGAGAGCCGTTCAACATGCCAAGCCCTGTGTCAGGCATCTTATACACATTCTCTCATTTAATGCTCATGTCCTGCCAGGTAGGTCATATTATCTCGAATTTGCAAGATGAGATACCTGAGGCCAGAGAGGGTACTTTACCCAAGGTCACACAGGGCATCGATGGGAAAGCCACAGCTGGAACCCAAGCCTCCAATTTCCAATACCAAATACTGGCTCCTGGGCCTTGGGGTCCCTCATTACACACATTCTTTGGGATAAAGTACCTGTGATGAACTTTTTTATGCAGTCTGAGTAAAAGCTTTCTAGAGATAGATACTATTATTTAAGCTATGACTGTGGATTTCAATCGCCTATATTTTCTGTAAATGTATTTATAGAAATTACAAAATTGCCTAAGTGCCTGATTTGTGATACAATTATATTTTCCTTCCCTTCCCTTCTTCTTACCAACACACACCTCATCACCATTATCACCATTTTGTGTTCCTTTTTGCCATGGGAGAGGAAGCTATTGGAAGTGGCGTTAAAACAAGCCTGATAACAGAATTGCAAAGAATCACTGAAGTAGTGTTAGCGTTAATCCCAAGAGGTATTAGTCACTTCATCTTCCACTTTCCCCACAGGGAGAGACCCTGCAAGTACCAAGGACACATCAGGAAGAATATTGTGGAGAGAGAGGTAAAGAAAAAGGATGGAAATCATCAACAAACTGAACAATGGCCAATAGTCAAAATCCTGTCAGGTAAATATTAGGAGGAAGTGAAACAAAACACATTCTGAATTGGAGGTGGGGCAGACCCCTGTTTCCCTTCACCTTGTTCCTGATGCAGAGATTACAAAACAGGAGTGTGACCTCCTTGGAGTTTGGGAGGCTCTGGAGGGTTATAGGAGCCAGTGAGGAGTGGAGAGAGGGAGGGGAAACAACTCGCTGAGTACTTACTAAAGTTCTAGGCATTTAATAAGCTTTCATTTATAGAACTACTCAATAATCCTTCAAGGTTAGTATAATCAACCAAATGCTATAGGTAAGGAAACTGAGGCTCATAGAAGTCTACCCATTTGCCCAATACTATGAGTAGTAGAAGTGGGATTCAAATCAGGTGTGTCTGACCCCAAGCCAGCTCCCTGAATTGCTATAATCTACAGACTCGTCTGTGCAGTTGATGGTTTGGATATAAGGGTAAGACCTGACATTGACCCCTCTCACTTTTAATTTTTTGGGGTTCAATGGGTCAAGGTAGTTTTTGATGGGGTTTGCCAGCCATGTGGTTAACTCTACATCCTAGGCTTGCACCATCTGCAAATTTTGTAAATAACAGTAAGTGCCATTAAACTAACATGGCAGTGAAGCACTTGATAGTTGACACGACGCCTTGACATATGGTTGTTGACAACCCCTCCTCTTTCACCCCTTGTGCTAGGTTGTCCCTTCCTCCTCAGTGGCTGCAAGAAATAAGAAAATGTACTTGAGTATAACAATAGATCGTTGCAATTGCTGTAATACAAATTTACTGTGTTCTGTGTTAAACTGAATTGTTGGTACCTACAGTTTGGTCTGACCAAATAGCAAGCATGGCTTCCTTCCACTTCCAGTGCATTAGGAAGACTGAAGGGAAGCCTCTGTACCAGGTCACTCCTGAAAGATTTCTGAAATTATACCTGCTCACTGTACTGTATGTCAGTACCATATCAGAAAAGCAAGACTTACTTTAGTCAATATAGAACAGAAATACCTAGCAGGTATGCTAACACTCTATAGCCTCACATGGAAATTCTCTCCATCATGAAACCCAAGTCTAAGAGTTCTTGCAAGAAAATTCAGTCCTGTTCCTCCTGAATAACCCGGTCTTTCTGTGACTGTCCTCCAGTCTTTCTGGAAAGCACAGACACATGGCACCATCTTTGTTTCTTGCCAGGACAATGCAAGACCTGCTGATAGCATCAGCTTTCTCTGTGATGCACAGGTGGATTCCTGCTGTCCTTCCTGGAGAAGAGAAGCAAAGGGGCAGACCTGTGGAGCACAGAGGACATTAGGCCGAATCACAAAGCCAAGAAAGCACAGCCACAAACTGAGAATCCTCTTGCTGGTGTGTGTGGGAGGAAGATGGTGGGTGCTGCACAGAGACCAACAGTATTCTTAACTTGAGAAAGACTAGAACACAGTAGACCTACGTGTTTGGGTCAAGTATGAGAAACTGGGCATCAAAAACTGTGGAAAGTTTGTTTCGTTCCATTCCTGATGATTCCCTTATTTGTTCACCTCTCACCTATTCATTTATTCACTTATTCTACAACCATGACTGCCTACCTACCATATTCCTAGAGAGAAGGCAGGGAAAGACCAGAGGATATGGATATAATCCCCCTGCTTCGTGGTGAGAGCTAAAGGGTTTACCTTCTAGATGCTTTCTTGCTTTTCCTCTCTCCTAAACACCCTGGCAATCGTCTGATTTTCTTATAATTTGTCTGAGCCTTACCCATCCGCTTTCCAGAGCACCATGTAAAAAAGAATGATAATAATAGATAACATTGCCTGGTGCTTTTTATATGTCAGGTAATGTTCTAAACATTTTAAGTAAATTATTTATATACCATAAGAGTGTGATGAGATAGGTACTATTAATATTCTCATTTCCCAATAAGAAAGCCAAGGCATGTGCAACGGTCATAGCACTAAATAAGGAGGAGCTGAGATTTGGAGGCAGCTCCTCCTTATATTAGTGAAGTATTTGACCTTAGAGAAAATTTTAAATGTATACAGTTTTCTTTGCTGACTTGAATGATATGATTTTAAACATCTTATAGAGAAAATGTTAAATGTATACAGTTTTCTTTGCTGACTTAAATGATATGATTTTAAACATCTTATAGTTGTTGCTAGTGGAAACTTTTTTTTTTAGCGGTACGCGGGCCTCTCACTGTTGTGGCCTCCCCCGTTGCGGAGCACAGGCTCCGGACGCGCAGGCCCAGCGGCCATGGCTCACGGGCCCAACCGCTCCGCGGCATGTGGGATCCTCGCGGATCGGGACACGAACCCGTGTCCCCTATTCTCAGCAGGCGGACTCTCAACCACTGCGCCACCAGGGAAGCCCTCTAGTGGAAACTTTTGAAAGCCTGTTCAGTACTAACCTCAGTCGTTAATGGCCCCTCTTTTAAGAAGGCTGTGATTAGTCCTCCACCAGCACGGAAGCAACAGAAGAGACGAAGGTAGAAACCTCTAATAACTGGGAGTTGCTGGAGACTCTGAGCAGAAAAGGGATTATGGAGATCGAGGGCTCAGCAGATGCTGAGAGAGAAGCTGGGGTCAGCTGCTCTCGAGGAGATAATGAGCGTGTACTGGGGAAGTATAGGCTAAGAAAATGAGAAGATTGATAAACAGGTGACTGCTGGCTGTGGCCAAGAGCAGGATTGGAGAACTGGTCTTAAGCTGAAGGTGAGAAGGAACAAAAGGAAGCCTTTCAAAGCTGCACAGGTTTGAAAAACAAACAAACAAAAAGGCAGAGAATGAGAACATGTAGGTTTGTTTCTAAAGTGTTTCTAAAGTGTATGTGTGCTAAATATGTTTTTAAATGGTTTCACTCTGAATGACATCATACTTTAAAGATCTGCATAGGAAGTGAAGGAGGAATATTCCATTGTATATATGTACCACATATTCTTTATCCATTCCTCTGTCAATGGACATTTAGGTTGCTTCCATGTCTTGGCTTTTGGAAATAGTGCTGCATGTATCTTTTTGGATTATGGTTTTCTCTGGATATATGCCCAGGAGTGGGATTGCTGGATCATATGGTAGTTCTATCTTTCGTTTTTTAAGGAACCTCCATACTATTCTCCATAGTGGTTGTACCAATTTACATTCCCACCAACAGTGTAAGAGGGTTCCCTTTTCTCCACACCCTGTCCAGCATTTATTGTTTGTAGACTTTTTGATGATGGCCATTCTGACTGGTGGGAAGTGACGCCTCATTGTAGTTTTGATTTGCATTTCTCTGATAATTAGTGATATTGAGCATCTTTTCATGTGCTTTTTGGCCATCTGTATATCTTCATTGGAGAAATGGCTATTTAGGTCTTCTGCCCATGTTTTGATTGGGTTGTTTGTTATTTTGATATAGAGTTGCATGAGCTGTTTGTATATTTTGGAAATTAATCCCTTGTTGGTCACTTCATTTGCAAATATTTTCTCCCATTCTGTGGGTTGTCTTTTCATTTTGTTTATGGTTTCCTTTGCTGTTCAGAAGCTTCTAAGTTCAATTAGGTCCCATTTGTTTATTTCTGTTTTTATTTTCATTACTCTAGGAAGTGTATCAAAAAAGATATTGCTGCAATTTCTGTCAAAGAGTGTTCTACCTATGTTTTCCTCTAAGAGTTTTATAGTATCTGACCTTAAATTTAGGTCTTTGATCCATTCTGAATTTATTTTGGGGTATGGTGTTAGAGAATGTTCTAATTTCATTCTTTTACATGTAGCTGGCCAGTTTTCCCAGCACCACTTATTGAGGAGACTGTCTTTTCTGCACTGTATATTCTTGCCTCCTTTGTCATAGATTAATTGACCATAGGTGTGTGAGTTTATTTATAAGCTTTCTATCCTGTTCCTTGATCTATATGTCTGTTTTTTGTGCCAGTACCATACTGTTTTGATGACTGTAGCTTTGTAGTATATTCCGAAATCAGAGTATCTGATTCCTCCACCTCTGTTTTTCTTTCTCAAGATTGCTTTGGCTATTTGGGGTATTTTGTGTTTCCATATAAACTTTAAAGTTTTTTGTTCTAGTTCTGTGAAAAATGCCATTGGTAATTTGATAAGGATTGCATTGAATCTGTAGATTGCCTTGGGTAGTATAGCCATTCTGACAATATTGATTCTTCCAATCCAAGAACATGGTATATCCTTCCATCTCTTTGTGTCCTCTCCAATTTCTTTCATCAGTGTCTTATAGTTTTCAGAGTAGAGGTCTTTTGTCTCCTTAGGTAGGTTTATTCCTAGGTATTTTATTCTTTTTGATGCAATTGTAAATGAGATTGTTTCCTTAATTTCTCTTTCTGATCTTTCAGAAATTTAGGATGTTAATTGTAATCCCCAGGGTAACCACTAAGAAAATAAGTAAAGAATATACAAAAAAGAAATGAGGAGAAAATCAAAATGGCACCAAGAAAAAAAATGAAAAAAAAAAAAAGAATTTGTAGGTTCTCTCTACAATTCTGCCAAAAGATGCAAGAATTGCCCTACATTGGAATTTGACACATAGTCCATGGGCAAAATGAAGGTTCTCTGAACAGAAATTCAGCCCACATAAGACTTTTAGCAAAAATGTAATTTAAATAAATGTGAAGCATTATCTAAATAATAGGTATGACCCAGGAGCTTGATATGGTCTGAGCACATTTTCCACTGTTGCTGCTGTGAAACTGATGTCTAGTGCCATGTGGCAGGCCAGCATTCCTCTAAGTGTGATTGACAGAACACTCATGCCATGCTGTTAATGGCTATAATACACACAAGGGCTGCTGTGGTCAAATATGTTTGGAAATGCCGGGTTAAATGGAGTTCAAGAAATGTCTTTACTACAGGACTTCTCAGAGTCTGTAAGACATTATGCATGTACACTGAGTCCTCCGGAAGTGGTGATAGCTTGAATATTTCCCAAACTCTTTGGTCATGAAAAGAATCTCATGTGTTAGAGACCGGAGCTTCAGTTGGAGACCCTTTAGGGGATGGTGTAGGAAGGAGTTAAGCATAATACAGAGGATTTCTATACCTCACTTTCTTTATGACCATAGTTGGGGTGATAGCATTTAGGATTGCTGTGTAATAACCTGAGGGACATACTTAGCTCAGTCCTGCCACATGGCAGGCACTCAATACTTTGCAGATTTTATTATAAGATTTAAGTGTCAAGGAATAAGTCAGTAGATTTTTTTACCTGCTTAATGTAAAACAGGGGAGCACAAACTTAGAAGTTAGACAGACCAAGACTCAAATACGTGTTAATCGCTCACCACTGATTATGGACTTTAATTACAAACTACCTTTATAACAACACCTAGATTAGTGTTTGGTTGAATCAAAGAGACCAATAACTTGGACAAGCTGACATAGAAAACTGACCACCACGGTCCACTCTTGTCAACTTGGCACCTATACACAACTTAAATCATACTTAATCTCCAAGAAAGACAAAGTCATACTTTCACATGATACAACTATCCTATGTACAACCAAAAATATGCTAATCCATTCCCCAGAAAAGGCTGCAGATCCTTGAATGGTGTTCACTCTTCTCCTTTGACATCCTGCGATATACATCTTCCGTTAGATGATTAGGAGATAAGACCTTGAGCAACTCAATTAACCTCTCTGAGATCATCTGTAAGAGGGGTTTATAATACTTATGCATGGTTATTTGCTCATTCTTTCAGCAATCATTTGTATTAATCAATATAAACTACATAGTATACAGTATTGAACTAGACTAAACTGTTGCCCTTGACTAGCAGACAAGGCAATGAGATGAGGTCTATCAAGAGTTTGGTTACAGGACCTGGAACAGAGTGATGCTTGAGAAACCTCAATTGACTTCCCCTTCTTCTTGGAATGGGAATAACCACAGTCCATAGCCTGTGTCTTTTCACTCTACCCAAAGGGACCATTCATCCTACAGTAGAAACAGCCCCAGGAAACTTCTTCCAGATCCAAAGAAACCACCATGCCAGGGAATTTGGAGAAGTTAAGAGAATGTCTACATTTCTGCAGATGGGTGCAGTGTTTTATCTTTAAGGACAATACAGTGAGATGACTCAGTGGCTCCTCTTAAGCTCCAGTATCCATGGCAACCAGACATTCCACAGGCTTTGATCAAAACAGAATCATCAACTCAAGTACGAGGAGACATTTAGTAAGCTAAAATCTAGTTTTGTAATATTTACAACCATTAACATTATCCAGAGAACTTAGTCTTAAGTAAACATAAAACATTCAACAGCTTCACATGTTATATCATATTGACTTATAATAGAGGTCATTGAAGAATCACAAAATATATTTTTCTAGCAATGGTAACTGCTTAATCATTGCATTACCAGAAGGCAATATACCCATAGTCTTTTGGAAAACTGATATTCCCCCTCTCTAGCATTTCATTTATAGGCACAAGGGCATAAAGAGTCAAATATTTGTCACCTTAAAACTATTTACTTCCCACTGCTTTCTTTCTATAAACCACAAAACACATATGGACTTTCCAACCCTTCTATGCATTTTCTCAGACATTTTTAATGTAAGGCAAAGACATAAAGATTAAAACAATCTAGAAAGATGTATATTTTCTTTAATCTATGAAATATAAACTGATCCAATTCCATTCTTTACACATGAAATTGTGTACTAAGAGAGATTGTGCCTAGGAGGAAAACAATTTGCCAAGCCACATGGTTAATAGAGCTGCAGGGAGTCAGAAAGATGACAAGTTATCTAGTCAGACGTGAGAGGTGAATGAGGGTGGAAAAACAACTTTTTTTTTAAAGGGTGAAAATCCACAAACCTGCACATCACATACACGTAACACTTATAACTGTGACCATCGCAATCACACTGAGGTTTCCCAGAATTTTTCCTGGTATGCTTCTCTGTAAAAATGAATCATATGAGAGAAGCTTTCTTACCAAAGAAAATCACTTGTTCATTTTACAAATACCTACTGAGTGTCTACTGTGTACCAGGCACTGCAGTTACAGCTGTGACACCGCACTTATAGCAACAGTCTCTACTGGCTCAGGGGCTTTAGTCTAACTGGAAACAAACACGGAAGCCAGCAGGCAATTCCACCAGAGTGCGGCGTCCTGATAGAGGTGACCCAAGGGCTGCGAGAGCACCAGGAAGGACACCTAATCCAGACATGGGCCTCCCTGAATGTGGACCTCTCTAAATGGAGACCTAAAAAAAGAAGACATCAGCTAAGGGAAGGTATTAAGAGTGTGGAGGATGACGGGGAGGTCCCAGCTGAACGGGGAAAGCATGTGTGCAGGCCTGGAGCAACAGTGATCACAGTATGTTGAAAGTATTAAAGATAGTTCCTTTTAGCTGCAGTTTGGGACCCTGTCTCTTTCTCTCACCGGGGAGGCTAGGATTATGGGTACAATTCAAAGGCTGATACCAGCTTCAGCTCACATCCCGTAGTTGGTGGGATGGGGGAGATGGAGGGGGGATGTAGTGATGCTAATAAGCAGCCATGCCTGGACAGGCGTGGACCATATGTATTATAACACACTGGACCATGTGTATTATAACCACGCAAAATTGTCCCAGTCTAAAAGAAACATACGCAGGTGTGTTTCAATCCTCTGCGAGGAGCTACTGAGAGGTTTGTGCCTGTTCAAACATACTTTCAATTTTAAACATACTAGGCTGGCAGGATGGGACATTCCAAGGATGGGTGTTGAAAAGTAAACTACGAGGAAAGCACTGTCCATGGGCTCAGAAGAACTGGATGCTACAGAGAGGTGCAGGCCCCTGTGGACTATCAGGCCTGGCACAGAGCTCTCACTCATTAACCCAGAGGCTCTCCTATGCACCATAAACTGTGCTAGGGGCTAGTGACAGAAGGACAAGGTAAAGTCCTCACCCTCAGGGAACTCAGGACAAAATGGGGAGGCAAGCAAATCGGCGGAAGTTTATACTCCCTTGTAATAAATGCAATACTCAAAAGAAGTTCAGGGCTTCCCTGGTGGCGCAGTGGTTGAGAGTCCACCTGCCGATGCAGGGGACACGGGTTCGTGCCCCGGTCCAGGAAGATCCCACGTGCCGCGGAGCGGCTGGGCCCGTGAGCCATGGCTGCTGAGCCTGCGCGTCCGGAGCCTGTGCTCCGCAACGGGAGAGGCCACAGCGGTGGGAGGCCAGCGTACTGCAAAAAAAGAAGTTCAGAAAGCCATGGTGTCTACACCAGGGAGGGGCAAAGGCAGGCTTTCTAGAGATGATAATGCCTGAGTGAAGCCCTAAAGGCTAAGAAGCTGAGTGAAGAAGCAGGGACAGGTCGTTCCTGGCAGATGGGACTGCAGGTGCAAAGGTCCAGAGCAGTGGCGCGTTTGGAGAGCAGCAAGTCATCCAGCGTGGTGAGCCTGCAGGGTGAGGATGGGAATGGGAGGGAGAGGGGTCAGTAGTAACCACTGACCAGACAATGAAGGGCCTTGCAAGTGTTTGCATGAGGTGTGGTAGAGGAAGAGGAGTCCAGGACAACTCCAGGCCTATGGCCTGGGTGACTAGGGGTATAGGGTCTCATTAACCAGCTTGGAAAAGCAGATTGAATGGGGGGATAAGAACAGGTGGGTCATGTTGAATGTAAAGTACCTGTGGAAAATCCAAGTAAAATACTACTGGATTTTAACTATTGGGGGTGGAGGGGGTAAAAAGCGAGAGGGAGAGAGAAACAGAGATCACATATACACATAAATATACACACACATTCACACACACACACACACACACAGGTCAGGACTGAGCTCAAGAAAACACTCAAACACACATGGAGGAAATGGAGGCCACCAAGGAGACTGAGAAGGAAAAGCAGGACAGGGTAGAGCCCTGGGAATCAATAAAAAGGTGAGTTTCAAGAAGGCAGGAGGGATACCCTTGGTCAAAGGCAGCTGAGAGGTCAAGTGGGCTATGGACTGACCCTTCCCATTGGATAGAACAGTTTGAAGGTTGCTGGTGAACTTGGCGAGAGTGGATTCCATGGGGTGGTGAGTAGGACTGAATGGCAGTGGTTGACGAATGTGAGGTGACACAGAGGAACCACAGGGAACATGCACAGGTGTTATAGGAAGCATGTCTGGGAAGAGAAAGAGACAAGAGACAAGGTGGTGGCTTCACCTTTGGTCAAGGGACAGTTGGAAGGAGGGATGCTGGGAGGACTGAAAGAGAAAATGATGGAGTTCAGTTGCACATGGTAAAACTGCATGTAAACCTTAGTTACTTAGTAGTAACCCTGTCTGGTGGACCCAGCAGCAGCCTGGGTTGAATGTAACAGTGGGACGTTGGCACCAGGGAAACTTCACACTGAAGAGAGAAGGAGCTAGCAATCCAAGTAGAAAACGAAACAGGCAAATAAAGATACTTGTTGTATGCGATCTTTCTCCCATCTCTGATTTTCAGCTAGTCTCTTTCCCATAGGATTTTGATGTTATCTATCTGTCTCCTCTTACCTGGACTCTCTTCAACACCTGATAGCTTTCACACTCATTTCCTCTGCTGTGATTAGACCTAAAAAGGGGCCTTCTTCAAGTGGTGATGAAAGGTCCGAGCAGTAACACTCTGAAATCTCACAGAAATCATCAGAAACTGAAGATGGCCCAATCTGAAAGCCTGAGGGTGAGGGAGAAAAATCAGAAGGGAGAGGGAAGACAGATGGGAGACAGAGTGAGAGAGGAGATGGGTAAGGAGAGGGGGAGGCAAGAGGAAATGGAGACGTTACTTTAAACTAGAGGGGAGAACGGTAGGTAAGGATAGAATGAAGGAATGGGAAGGGAGAGAGTGAAGGAAAGAGAGAAGGGAATGGCAGGGGAGAGATGGGGGCCAAGGAGGGAGAGATGGATGGAGAGAGGAAGGAAAGAAGAGAGAAGTCACTTCAAACCAGATATGAGAAAGACAGGTGAGGTGAGGATAAAGGAGAGTGAAGAAGAGCCCGGGGCAAGGAGAAGAGCTAGGTCAGGTTAAACCAGGGAAGTGTCTGAATTGAAAGTGTTTTTAGTAAATGCAGTGTTGGGCTTCCCTGGTGGCACAGTTGTTGAGAGTCCGCCTGCCGATGCGGGGGACGCGGGTTTGCGTCCCGGTCCGGGAAGATCCCACATGCCACGAAGCAGCTGGGCCTGTGAGCCACGGCCCCTGAGCCTGCGCGTCCGGAGCCTGTGCTCTGCAACGGGAGAGGCCGCAACAGTGAGAGGCCTGCGTACCACAAAAAAAAAAAAAAGAAAAGAAAAAGAAATGCAGTGTTTCTCCTAATCAAGTGCTCCTCGTGTACTCAGCATACATGTTTGACTGGGTACTCCAGGCCAGGCACTGTTAGCTCCTGTGAGCACTGCTGAGCCTGCCCCAAGCTGCTCGCAGCCAAGAGGCAGGCGCCAGCCCGCAGGCAGGTGTTCACAATGACAAGCGGTTAAGTGCTGTGACAGCAGCAAGCGTAAGACCCCAAGGGAACATCTCGCCGAGCCCTGGGGGACCACACAAACTTCCCTGAGGGGAAGCCATCCGTTCTGGGATCCGAGGGGTGAGCAGGGCTTCCCAGCCACGGAGGGTGAGCTATGAAAAAAAAGCCAGGTCGAGAAGACAAGTAAGAGAGCAGGACAATTACAGACCAGCAGGAGAAATGAATGCCCGCGGTGCAGGTGAGAGAAAAGACAACAGATTGGGATGGAAAAGTAAATAGGGAGCAGATTAACCAGGGTCCGTGTGCCATGTTAAGGATTTGGGGCTTATTTTAAGTCTTGAAGTGTCTTACACATGCAAGTGTGATAACCATCTTTACCTTTTGAAAAGCTAATTCTGAAAGAAAGAAAAAAAAACCTGCAGACAAATGTTGAACTCTGGTTAACGATATGCATGCTTGAATTTTTTAGGAGGAAGTACACAGATGTCTGCCGTGTACTTCGAAATGCATGAAAAATAAGATGGGTGGATGACTAGAGGGATGGATGGTTGGCTAGATGTGTGACAAAGAAAATAGAGTAAAATACGGGACACACTGTTTTTCGAGGCAGAAGCCCAACGTGTTCCCCTTTGCCCGGCAAAGCAATAAAGCTATCCTTTCTACTTCACCCAAAACTCTGTCTCCGGGATTTGATTGGCACTGGTGTACAGAGCGGCCGAGCTTTTGGTAACAGTCCTGCCTCAATCTGGAGAATAGACACTGAATTGGAAATATTTCTGAGTTCCAAGTCATAGATCTGAGTCTTTTATGATTAAAATCTCAATCACTTGGCCTGCCTCAATCTGGAGAATAGACACTGAATTGGAAATATTTCTGAGTTCCAAGTCATAGATCTGAGTCTTTTATGATTAAAATCTCAATCACTTGGCCTGCCTCAATCTGGAGAATAGACACTGAATTGGAAATATTTCTGAGTTCCAAGTCACAGATCTGAGTCTTTTATGATTAAAATCTCAATCCCTTGGCCTGCCATTTTGGTGTACTTCTACATTTTTTTGGGGGGGGACACAATTTAACCCATGATATATACCTACAGAACAAAGTTTTAAAAACCAACTGTCTGGTTTTGTGTAAATGACATTTGTGTCTTGAGATAAAGTTCCAGTGACTGCATCACACACAGATTCAAAAACTACTGTATCCCAAATAAATTAGATAAAAGATAATATTCTCTAAAAAAAAATGTACGTGACTCAAAAAGTCACTGCATTTAATGATGACGACACTGTGTGATAGTTAATTTTATGTATCAACCCAGATGGGCCACAGGCTGCCCAGATTAAATGTTAATTCCGGGTGTGTCTGCAAGTGTGTTTCTGGATGAGGTTAGCATTAGAATTTGTGGACTCAGTAAAATAGATCGCCCTCGCCATTGGGAGTGGGCACCATCCTGTGTATTGAGGGCCTAAATAGAACAAAAAGTGGAGGAAGGAGGAATGTGCTCCTTTTTTCTGCCTTACTGATTGAACTGGGACATCTCTTCCTGACCTCAGACTGAGATGTACTCCATTGATTCCCCTGGTTTTCAGGCTAAATTATACCACCTGCTTTCCTGGGTCTGCAGCTTGTAGATAACAGATCATGGGACTTCTTGGCCTCAGTAACTGCGCAAGGCAATTCCTCAAAATCTCTCTCTCTCTCTCTCTCTCTCTCTCTCTCTCTCTCTATATATATATATATATATATGTAATATATACATATACACACACATACATTCTATTGATTCTGTTTTCTGGAGAACCCTAATACACACTGATATTAAAAATTCATTAAAAAAGGAAAGAAAATAGAGTAAAATGGTAATGGCAAAATCTAAGTGGTGGCTATATGGGGGTTCGTTGAAAAATTCGCTCAACTTTCTTTATGTTTAAAATTTTTTATAATAAAATCCTCAGATCTTAGATCATTCTGGCTGCTGCTTGGATAAAGCTTCAGAAAGGGGCAAAGGAGTCCGTTAGGGGGTTGTTGGCAGTAATGGAGACAAGAGATGGGCAAGGCCCAGATTGGAGGGAGAGAGACTGGGATTAAAGCATTGGAATTCAACAGGTGTTTAGAAAGTTAAATCAATCGCTTTGGTAATGGGATGATGGATATAGAGGGAAGGAAGAGGTTCAGATAACAGCAGCCCCGTTTTACCTACCTTAGCTACAGACCAATTACAAGTTGAGACGAGGATGGTTTTGGGGTCTTTGGGGTGAGAGGAAGGGGTCATAAGATCCACTAAGAACTCCAATTACCAATGTCCCCTCCGCTGGCCTCTGACCTCGGGTTCAGGAAAATTCCTAGCACTAGCTCTTTGCTTTCTGAGTCTGTTCTGGAAGTCTGTGGGCTTCAGCACCACGGGCAACCTGGGGTGTAGGGAGCAGAGCGTTAACCGCTGCCGGCCTTGTGCTGTGGTCCCAAATCAGAGGTTGGGGTGCTCCTTCGCTGCTCTGCCCTCCCCCGCCTCCCTCAGAACCCTCCAGACGCCACTCTAGCTCTGCTGTTGGCAATGTAACTGTCCTGTTTTGTTTAAGAACAAAATCGCTTGTGACCAGCAGTTTCAAATGGCTTCATCCGCGGCCAGCTTTGGTTTATCAGCCATCTGTCAGAAAGCAGATCTCTCTGGAAGACTCGATCACAATAAGGCAAAAATGAGTTTTCCTCAAGGGCCGCAAACTGCCTTTCTGGGAGCACAGGTGTCAGCCTGGCCCGAGAAGCAGCTCTGCGATCCCTCCCGTCCTCCCTCCCCTGGCACCTGCGCTGGCTGTCATTTCAGCTCATTTCCTACAGCCTTGTCCCAGCAACCGCCGGCACATTGCCCCTCGTCCTCCATCCCTCTGTGTGAAGGATGTTTACCAGAGGACCTGCTTTTCCATTTCAGTAATTAGGGCTGCACTTCATTGCTGGATTCCTGTCCCTGCCATGTCCACAGCCATCTGACGATTAATGTTAAACCCAAACTCTCTTACCTCATCAAGCCTTAGGGCCTCCTGGGTATTTGTGATGCCTTGAACAAGACACTCACACCTGCTCTTCCCCTGGACGCTGCGGGGAGGGACCCGGGTTGCTTGGTACCAGACCCTAAAAAAGGAGACTCCTGACTCTGTTTAAGGCAGGAATATGGGAGGCTGGGCTGTAATCATTTCTCTTCTCAGATAAAGCCCACACATGTCTCCCAACATACAATCTGATTATGGAATTAGACTTTTTTTGTTGTTTTTAAAAAGACTTGCCTTGAGACCCAGACAGCATCTACCCTTTCAGTCCTGGAGGTCTTCCCCTCACCTGATCCTCACGCACCAGGTATGGAGTCATGGCTATTTGAGTTCAGATCCCAGCTCTGCCACTCCCCAGCTGAGCCTCAGTTTCCCCACAAGTAAAATGGGGGAGGGCGTTCACTCGGGGGGTCATTGTGAGGAGTAAGCCAGACCATATACTGAAGGCTCCAGCCCGGCGCCTGGGTCCTTCATGGTGCTCAGAACTCAGTGGCTGGGATGACCCAGGTGTGGTGAATGTAATTTTCCAGTACATGATTAATTCATGTCTGCACATCACTTACGGAACAGCGTGCTTTCTTCAATTACAAACTGCTTTTATTGTGCTTCAATTTCCTGTGTATCAAGAAAACGCCAGTGACTTTGGCTACTTCTCTTTGGAGAGGGAAATTGTTACAAGAAACAAGCAAAAAAAAAAAAAAGGGGCTCCTTTTCCATCATTTTCATCATCTTTGAGCCTCTCCTAAGTGGCCAAGTTTCCGGCCTCTCCTTAGCCGAGGAGGGGGCTCCTGTGAAGTTCATCACTGCTGAGGACACTTGCAGAGTCTCTCACAGGACAGCGGTCTCTGCATGCTAATGGAGGCCATTTCCTGGGTTTGGAGGGACTTTTTTGGTTTTGTTTGCTTTGGCTTGGGACATACATTTAAATCCTTGGGTCCCTGAGGCCCCATTTCATCTCTGCATCACTGGGCTGCCCAGTCTCCACTCCAGCAGGAAGCCCAGCTCCTGTGGGCTGAGAGAAGATATCACTACCATTACAACCCAGGTGGTCCATGGCAGGTAACTGAGCTGATGAAGGGGCAGGTAGAGCTTTGGAATAGGGCTGAGAGAGAAAGGCTTCGTAGGATAAAAGGATAAGAATAAAAATCATTTAGATTTATCTTTGCCAGGCTTGATGCCAAGTCCTTTTCAGGAACTTTCTCTTTCTTTTCTTTTCCCCAACAGTCCCATCATAACAGCCCTTCCTACAGGTAGAGAAACGGACAGAGCGTTTAAGGCATTTTCTCAAGGTTGGCCAGCTAGTAAGCAGCAGAGCTGAGAGCAGAACTCAGTAGCTGACTAAAGAGCACAGGACCTTACCCTCTACGGGGTCTGTTTCTCTGGGAAAGCGAAACCCTCCTGACTCTGCCCACAGAAGGCCCCAACACGTGGGTAAGACAGATGCTGTTAACGGGAGCCACCTGGGGCTCTGCTCCTGCACCTGGACCCAGCAGGAACCGGAGGGGTAATAAATAGGCAGGATCATAGACGTCTCCTCAGCCTCACAATCTCTGGAGGTGGGAGAGCGCCGCTCCTGTTTTGAAAGTGAGTATGAAGAAAACGCTAGAAGAGGCGGCATTTTCCTCTGTCCACCTGACACACCTGATTCTTTGAAATACTCCGTGGCCGCGGCCGTGCTGAAAACTGGAGCTGCAGGGAGAGAGCAGCTTTAGATTTAGGCTCAAAGATGGGCTCAGAAGGTGGAACTAGCGTCTCCCCCTCCGATGCTTGAGGCTCTCAACTTGAGCTGAGCCACAGGTTTTCAGGTTCATCCCGATGGGTCCACAGCCGGTTCCTGAGAGGCGTCGGGCCTGGGCTCCTGGGTCGGTGACGGCTGTGGGGGATCATTGGGTACTTGTTTTTTTTTCTCTTTCTACTCTCTCTCATTACGAGAACTACCCAGGGCAGAGTGGGAATCAGGGCACAACAAACATCAAGGGAAAAGCCAGCCTTCTCATTCCAGTAACGGGGACCAGCTTTGGATGTGGAAGACTCAAGGTGGCTCATGCCTGGGCATGCTCCCTGGCTGTGAGATGCCAGCAAGGTCACTGGGCGCCTGGCTGCCTCAGCCTTGTGCTCAGGCTGGGTTTGAGATGGGTTGAGGCTGGTGGAGGCGGACCACTGCTCTAGGGGAAAGGACTCTGGCCACAGGGAACTGCGGATGAGGCCAGATGCTTGAGGAGCTGTGGGCCTTATGTGGACCTTTCAGAGGGGCTGGAGTTAACATTAGGGTTGGCACTCTATGGGGTGAGGATTGCATTCGTCACACTACCCAGTCCCACTGAGCCTTTGGCCCCATGTAGAATCTGGTTACGGAGGCTTTGTTCAGTTACTCAAGATGAAAGCTCTGAATTCCCAGCCCATATGACTCAAGGTGGCTCACGCCTGGGCACGCTCTCTGGCTGTGAGATGCCAGCAAGGCCACTGGGCGCCCGGCTGCCTCAGCCTTGTGCTCCGGCTGGGTTTGAGATGGGTTGAGGCTGGTGGAGGCGGACCACTGCTCTAGGGGAAAGGACTCTGGCCACAGGGAACTGCGGATGAGGCCAGATGCTTGAGGAGCTGTGGGCCTTGTGTGGACCTTTCAGAGGGGCTGGAGTTAGCGTTAGGGTTGGCACTCTATGGGGTGAGGATTGCATTCGTCACACTACCCAAGTCCCACTGCGCCTTTGGCCCCATGTAGAATCTGGTTACGGAGCCTTTGTTCAGTTACTCAAGATCAAAGCTCTGAATTCCCAGCCCATGTGTCACTGAGTTAGAAAGTCTGCCTCTGAGTGGAGAAGGGCCAGGGCAAGTTCCCCCAGGGAAAGCTGGAACCGTCCTACCCGTGACCCTCCTTCACCTTGGGGCCGATCTCTTCCCCTCCCTGGCCTCAGTTTCTGCATCTGTAGGTGGTTAGGGGTGAGTGTCAGACCTCACTGGATAGTTTATGACGCTGCCTCAGATAAAGGTTCTAGAAGCAGCCAAAGTATCATGGTCGCTTGAGGGAGGCTTGAAGCCCATGCCTGCTCCCAGGGATGACGGAGGGCGTGGATTGAGGTGTCCTCTCCATCACAGGCGGAGCTCCTCTCTGCGGCAGGCCATGGGGTGTTGGTGGCAGCTCCTGCTGGGGCTGTGGGCAGTCCCACCCACGTGGGCTGGGCGCGAGCTGCTCAACATCTGCATGAACGCCAAGCCCCACAAGCCAGCGCCCAGCCCGGAGGCCAAGCTCTACGAGGAGGTATGGAAGCTGGAACTGGCACGGGATGCAGGGTGGGTGGAGGCTTCTTAGATCAGGGAAGGGACACAAAGGCCAAGATGGCTTCTGAATCCCTATCCATCTTGACTCGTTTTGTAACCTAGATTGGGTTTTGGCAAAGGCCACTGGAGGGGGTGGGGGGCTAATTGCCAAATGATTTACTATTTTCATCCCTAGCTGCACGGCCACTCAGGGAGCAGGGGCAGGTGATGATCCTGGAGACTCATAGATATTCAGCCTAGATTCCAACAAGCAAGGTCCCCTACTCTGCCCTCCCACCAGCAGGCCCTGGAAAAAAAAATAAGACTTAAGGAAGCCCTCCCCAAGTCCCTAAAGGCAATTGACAGGGATGAGGGAGGAGGGGCATGGCTGGCATGTACCTATGAGCCCTTCTCAGCTGCAGGTGCCCTGCCCCAGTGCAACCCCACATTCCCCTGGGTCTTGGGGACAACCCTGCTACCGCACCCCCAGGATCTGAGACCTTGAAAGCCCCTTTCTTAGGGGACTCACAGTCTGTTGCGGGGAGGCCAGTGTGCAGGTGCCCTTTGGGTGTGAATATTGACTATTTATTGGCATTCCTTCTATCCAGCGGTCGCTGGCCTAAAGGCATCCCACTTGCCGGGTCCTCTTCTAGGGGACATTTTTACCTTTCTGGCCCAGACACTCATCAACCCTCTGCCCCTACTCCCCATGCCTTTTGTTTCTTCATCCACCTCCAGTGCATCCCCTGGAAGGACAGTGCCTGCTGCACGGCCAACACGAGCTGGGAAGCCCACCTGGATGTGTCCCTGCTCTACAACTTCAGCTTGGTTCACTGCGGATTGATGATGCCGGACTGTCAGAAGCACTTCCTGCAGGCCATCTGCTTCTACGAGTGCTCCCCCAACCTGGGGCCTTGGAGCCAGAGGGTGGGAAGAAGTGGGCGGGGGTGGGTGGGCAGGAGACATGTCCATCAATGCCCTGTTCATAAGAGCCTGAGCCGCAGGACGCTAGCAGGAACAGGAGATGCTGTCCCCCCTACGGACAAGAGCAGAGTCAGAGGCCGCTGTGGGGGACACAGATGGAGAGGAAGTCACCTCTGGCCCTAGAGAATGGCATGCATGGAGAGCGGTCACAGGAGAGCAGCAGGATGGAGGGACTGTTTGAGTCACGTCTTCTGTTTGTAGGAACAGGGCTGTGTACAAACTTTAACCCAGCCTCAGTACTCTCATTTGTAAAATGATATTTAGTGACTTCATAAGAGAATATGTTCCGATGGTACCTGACCCAAGTGCCATTGCAGCTATTGATAGTCCTTAAATGGGCGCTCGTGTAATTCTTGCCTCTTGCTATGCCCGCATCCAGCTGGACCCGCGTGGGCAGGCGGAGCGGATTCTGGACGCGCCCCTGTGCCGGGAGGACTGTGAACAGTGGTGGGCTGACTGCCGCACATCCTACACCTGCAAATCCAACTGGCACGGCGGCTGGACCTGGAGTCGGGGTGAGTGATGCTAAGCAGGGTCCGGGAGGCCCCCTACCCGAGGGCAGGCGCAAGCCCTCTGCTCCCCCGGGGGCAAATGATGGGGATGTGAGGACAGGAGCGGGTAAGTTGTCCATGTCTGGATCTCCCCTCAGGGAAGCCCCGCTGCCCTGCCAGGGCCCTCTGTCACCCTTTCCTGCATTACTTCCCCACCCCGGCTGACCTATGTGAGAAGATCTGGAGCAACTCCTTCAAGGCAAGCCCAGAGCGCAGGACCAGCGGGCGGTGTCTGCAGAAGTGGTTCAAGCCTGCCGGGGTCAACCCCAATGAGGCCGTGGCCCGCCTCTTCGCCAGCCCTGCCCCATCCTGGGGGCTCTCTGACACGCTCCTGGCTTTCTCTCTGTTCCTGCTGCTTCTTTCCCGAGAGCCCCTCCTCCTTGCACACACTCCTGCGCTTGCCCAGCTGTAGGCCAGGCCCGGCCACGGCAGCCTCCTTCCTTAGGACCTTGCTGAAATGAGCAGCACAGGCTGGGGGCTTGTGCCTGAGCCTCCCACGTTCGGTTCTGCTCTGCTGCACCTTCCTGGCCTGGAAGGCAGCTGGGGGCTGGGAAGCCACAGGTGACCATCCCCTCCTGTCTTAAGGATGGGGGACTCTGAGGTGGGACTGAAGGCCCTTCTCATCCAGTGCATGACCACCCCCTGCCCAGTAGAGCTGACGGTGACTGCCTTGGCCTCCCCTCCCATGATGGTGTATCCAACAACACAGCAGTCGACCTTTCCTTCTGCCTGACCCACTCTGTCCTAGCGCTATGGTCAGGGGTTGGGCTGCAAGAAGCAGAGCCGGTTTGCCCTCTGCACTGAAATCTCCTAGTTGGTTGTTACTTTCCTAATGATGATAAACTTCTTAACACATGCCAGGCCCTCTCGTTACATCCTCACAACAGCTCTCTGGTGGCAGTGCTTTCAACACTCCCTTTTCTTCAATAAGCAACACACCATAAAAAAGACCCAAAGCCGGGACAACCGTGGTGCCACCCAGACCATCGGCTTTGTTTTGGGTACCAAGATTGAAGCAGCTGTCTCAGGTGCTTTCGGCTTTCCCTCTTCTTTTTAACTCCGGAATCGCAACATGCTGGTGTGAAATGTTGGAAACCTAAGTTCTAGTGTCTTTATACCACTTTCTGTATGACTTTTGGCAAGTCCTTTGACCTTCATTTAAGACTGTCGTGGTTTCCCTCTGCTGGAGGAATGAGAAAGTTGGACCAGATGATTTTAACTTATGGAAAGAAAAGGAAAAAGGCAGTGCCATTGTTTTTTGGGATACAGACTGTGCTTCTCGGGCAGTGCCGTGTCCTAAAGACTGAGGGAGAAGAGGCAGAACTGAACCCGAGAAGGGACATCAAGACAGCCTTCACATCCCGCCTGTAAGTGGACCGACAGCCGACGCACCCACTCAGAACCTTCTGGAGCCTGAAGCCCAGCAGCTTCCCAGCATAGATGGTGCCTTCCCACAACCTTTTCTTCGTCAAAGAGAGGCTTCTAATATGTCTGCAGTTGAGTTAGAAGAGACAATCAAGGTCACACCCCGTCCCTCCCACACTTACCTTGAAAGTGCTCATTCACTGCGTAAAGCCCAAGCCTGTTACAGGCAGGACACACGAGATCTAAAACTTATGAAGAGAGTCCTGCAAGTGAGGTGCTCAGAGTCTGGAGAAGGAAGCAGATAGCAGCAGTGGTGACAAAGCACTTCAGTCTGCAGGAACACCTGGGCCGGGGTGGGGTAGGAAGACCTCATAAGAAAGGTGAGGCTTGAGCCTGGGTGGAGAAGGGTCACTTCACTGAGAACAGGGAGGAAATGCTACCCCGTCCCTCCCACACTTACCTTGAAAGTGCTCATTCACTGCGTAAAGCCCAAGCCTGTTACAGGCAGGACACACGAGATCTAAAACTTATGAAGAGAGTCCTGCAAGTGAGGTGCTCAGAGTCTGGAGAAGGAAGCAGATAGCAGCAGTGGTGACAAAGCACTTCAGTCTGCAGGAACACCTGGGCCGGGGTGGGGTAGGAAGACCTCATAAGAAAGGTGAGGCTTGAGCCTGGGTGAAGAAGGGTCACTTCACTGAGAACAGGGAGGAAATGTGAGACAAAACCCAGCCGGGTCCCCAAGGCATGAACTGTATGAAGCAGGACCTTTAATTGCTCTTCAATCAATCAATCAATCAATCAATCGTGGCTTCAAAAATATGTATAGGTAAAATCTCTTGAGAGTTGAGGACTGAATGAAGTGTCTGAGAGTGTATCTTTGGTAATAAAGCTGAGAGTTTAATGAGGTTTTGTTTTTGTTTTTTAGTGTTTTTAGGTATAAATATAAAAATTAGTCAATGTAGGGTTAAAGTTGAAACGCACAACTGTTACTATTTATTTATTTGTGGTACGCAGGCCTCTCACTGCTGTGGCCTCTCCCGTTGCGGAGCACAGGCTCCGGACGCGCAGGCTCAGCGGCCATGGCTCACGGGCCCAGCCGCTCCGCGGCATGTGGGATCTTCCCGGACCGGGGCACGAACCCGCGTCCCCTGCATCGGCAGGCGGACTCTCAACCACTGCGCCACCAGGGAAGCCCTGTTACTATTTACTGATTACTCTGTGCCCGAGGCTCTGCTAAGCTCCTTACATGTATTAGTTCATTTGATCCTCACAAAAGCCTTGAGAGGTACTCTTACACCCCCAGTTTTCAAATTAGGACAGAAGCATGTGGGTTTGAAACCAGGTAAGTGTGACCCCAGACTCCCAGCTCGTAAGGCTTACACTGAACATCCTGGCAGGTCGTTGAGTGGGGCTGGGGCAGACGTGGGGAATAGAGGGAGGGAGGCTGGTTCCTGACAGGTCATGGTCAGGAAGGAGAATGATTTCTCTCCCCATATGTGGTTGTGAGGAGTGTTGGGTTTTAAGCAGTGGAGCGGAACCGTCAGATTTGCAGCTAGATTGTTTGCTTTACTCAGAGTATCCTTGCACTTGGTTAAAACACATAGGTCAAATGATCTCGAACACACACTGAGCCACAGAGCCGCAGCTGGCCCCTAGGCCCCAGGGCCCCTGCCCAGAGGTGCCCACGTCTAGCCACTGCCGGATCTAGCTATTAGAAAGTTACAAAAGGTGTCTTATCTTTCTGCCACGTTCAGACTTTTTTTTTGCTCTCTGTTCTGTTAGTTTTTCAACTTAATCTTCCAATGTTTTTAATTTTGGAAATCCATTTTTAATTTCTAGGAAACTTTTTTTTTAACTCCCTTGTTCTTCACAGACAGCTGTTTTTTGGTTTTATGGCCGTAATATCTTCTCATATCTCACTGAAGATCTAGTTAGAATTTTTTTTATAAATTTATTTTATTTTTGGCTGTGTTGGGTCTTTGTTGCTGCGTGCGAGCTTTAGGGGCAGGGGCTTCTGTAGTTGTGGCACGCAGGCTCAGTAGTTGTGGCTCGCGGGCTCTAGAGCGCAGGCTCAGTAGTTGTGGTGCACAGGCTTAGTTGCTCCACAGCATGTGGGATCTTCCTGGACCAGGGATCGAACCCGTGTCCCCTGCATTGGCAGGGGGATTCTTAACCACTGCACCACCAGGGAAGCCCTAATTAGAATTTTTTTTAAAGCTTGTTTCTAGTCTCTGAATGACCTCTTTTCTCCAAGGTCAATCTGTTTATCTTGATCTCCTATGTGCTGCTGGTTTTCTCTGTGTGTGGTGACCTTGGCTGTGTGTCCATATTTAAGAATGAGTCACTGGGTTGATTTTTCTATCCAAGCGGTATAGGTGTCCTCCATGGTTGTAAATGTGGGTCTCCATTCCCCCGACTAACAAAGCTGATGGGGAGTTCTGGGTACATGGGGAGGGTTCGTTGACTGGAAGACTTTGCTTCCGAGTGTGGAAATGATGAAAACCCACCAAGTGAGAATAAAGCCTCTTTATTCAGAGCTTGCTATAGCAAAGGAGTCAGCCACCATTACTTGCATTTTGGCAGAGACTCAAAGGAGAAAGTTTTAGAGTGGAAAAGAGAGAAGGTTTCAGGGGTGCCCTGATTAGAGGCTGTTGGCATGGGGAAGCTGGAGGTCAGCTAACAAAGCAGGTCCTCCGGTGATTGGTTAGAGGTGCATATTTGGCTTTCTCTGATTGCCCCTCGGTTGAAAGGAGAGAGAAAAATCAAAGAAGCTGTTAGCTATTAATCAAGTCCTGGCTATGTGGAGCTGATTGTTAGAGGGATTATCGTTTGGCTTCCTGGGCTGTTTGTAAAGATAGCTGTGTAACTTCCTATCACTCTGACTTATAGATAGTCGGCTGGCTTTCTGGGCTGATTACTGCGGATGATGGATTAGAATTCTATTTTTATATACATCTGGCAGTCCACTGCAGTCTCAAGACTGAGTTGGCTGGAGCTATGTTGGAGCACAGACCCCCTCAAATACTGGAATAAGGATGGTTCTTTCTGGGGTGCCAGCGTCAGATACTTCATCATATGTAAAACTGCAGCACTACCCAGATTTTAACTTAGAGAACGTCTTCCAGGATCCCCCAACCTCAGGGGTTAAAGTTAGGTTGCCTGAGCTCTAGATTTGGGCAGAGGTCACAGGAGGGAGCATGTAGTATTTCTCTCTCTGCTGCCGCACCCGCCAACTCAGAGCCTCTCCGAGGTTCTGCCCCACAGGTCAGCTGCTTCTTCCTCCTCTGGCAACCCCTGGTTCCCTTGGTGTGTTTTCCTGTGCTTTTCATCTTCTAAATATTTGTTGAAATCTCTTGTTCAGTGATGGTTTCCTTCGCACTCCCTTAGTAAGGGAACACTTCGAAATAAACAATCAGGGGATATGGGGATATATGTATGCATAGCTGATTCACTTTGTTGTACAGCAGAAACTAACACAACATTGTAAAGCAATTATACTCCAATAAAGATGTATTTTTTTAAAAAAAGAATCACTTTAGTGAGATCCCAGTTAGTCATTCCACCTTAGATAACCAGCAGCTCTAGATTTTTTAAAGATCGCATTGTTGGGTAATAAAGTAGATTAAAATTGGGGCCAGACTGAAGACAAGGAGGCTGAGGACAATGTGTAAGATGAATTTGCACGTGGGGAATGAAATAAGAAATGCAGGTGATAGGAACCTAATTGTGAGTTATACTCTAGGAGGTATTATGTCAGGCTACAGGAGAGACAGTGGACCAGAAAGGTATAAGTTCAGGAACTATTAGGAAGATAGCACCTAGAGAAATTTGGGCCATACTTGGGTATACAGTGCCACAAAGCAGGTGTAAGATGAAATGTGGGAGAGAACTATCTCAAAGGAACCAACCATCTTGGATAATTTGACTGTGACACTCCTGTTTATAAGAGGTCCTTTCCCTAGCCTAGAGTGCTAGGTCTTGGGTGGGAGGGGAGATGGCAGAGAGCATTCCTTCTACTGGATGCAACCCGGTCACTCTTCCACTATGGGAACATCAAACTCTATTCAAGCCCTTCCACAGAGAATTCTGGGGAGTCCTAGGTAGCTGGTGAAAAACAAAACAAAATGGGCCTCTTTTGTATGCATCCCTTGCTTTAAGATTCCTTTCTGAGTAAATCTCCTCAGTAAGACCCCTTCCCCGAGTGCAGAAGTCCCTGCAGCCTGACATTCATGCCCTAAGATCTTGTTCCCAGACCACTCCTCTGCTGCCTGAAAAGGGTGGCCACCCTTCCCATTCCTCTGCCACCATGTCCCTGCCCAGTCCTTTCCCCATCCAATCTCCACTGACCCACTCTACAAAAATTACTGCTTCCTTGAGTACTTGCCAATGTCTCATTGCTTTTGCTATTGGGGGACCAAGATTTGGAGACTTTTCTGGTGTCCCAGACTGTTGTCTTTCAAATTGGATCATATTTCCCAGCTCCAGCCCTTGAGACAGCTTGAGTACCCAGTCTCTTCTTGCATCCCAAGGAGGCTGTGTTCCTGCCAACAAAACCAATCACCCATTTTTCATTTTCCGTCCTTCCTTCTGTTCTGCTCAAGTCCATCCTCAGATTTACCTTCCCCCAAAATCAGAAATCACTTTCAGTATTGCTTTTGCCACAAATGAACCACATAGAAAAATCTGGAGGAAGAAGAAACTAACACAACATTGTAGGGACTGCTGATCAGGGAGGAGGGACTGCTGATAGGCTTGGAGATCCTGGTGGGATGTCAGCACGGAGATGTCCATCAAATAATTGGCTTGGGGTGCACGAGAGAGGTCAGGGCTGGAGTCGAGCATTTTGGAATCACTTTCCTGGAAGTGTTACTTGGAGTCGTGGAAGTAGACGAGTTCTAAGAAAAATGTAGAGAGGAAAACAGAACACTTGTGGAGTGTCTCTGGCATACCTGCAAGTTGGAAGATGACAGGTGAAACTGTTACCAAACTCAGGTCCAGCTGCTCACCACTTGAAAATCAATACCCGAGAGAGAGGCAAGTGTTCGTAGAAAGGAAAGTTGCTTTTCATCGGAAAGCTGGTAATCTGGGGAGAAGGCAGACCCACACCCCCAAAACCAACTCTGAAGATTCTGCTCAGCCATGAAAGTTTTTAAAGGGAAAAGGGACGTAACCTCAGTTAATCACTGAGATACGGAATCAGATTCATCATCATCTCCCACTGCACGCAAGCTTGTCAACTTCTTGTGATCTTTCTTTAGATGCTATCTTGTTCACACACTTTTTCACGAGATTACTAAAGAGGAAGCTAAGGAATAGATCTGGTCATCTGTTAATTACTTATTAATTTCTATTTCTTTGATCTACAGAAAGAACCAAGAGTTTAGGCAAAGTATTGTGTGATCAAAATATTTGAAAGGTGTGCTTGGACCAAAGATGAGTAGAGCATGGGGGTGCCTGATGTAAAAGTTAGTTACAACATAGCTTTGCTAAAGTGACAAGAGAAGGGGTTTCCTACTGAGGGCAGTTTCCTGCAAAGAGCTGCTTACAAATAGAAGCTAGTGAAGGGACAGGAAGCAGAAGCTAGGGGTAGGAGAGCAATGCAAAGAACTGTATCTCAGAGGGGCAATGTCATATTCTGAGTTGCCATCATATATTAATTAATTCATAAATGACTATTGGGTTATTACTCTGTGCTAGACACTGCTGGTCCTGGGGACTGAAGGACTGAATATACAAATGAACAATGACTAGACTGTATATAAAACTAAGATTATGCCTCATAACCTGTAACAACCAGTGAGGGAAGCCAACCTACTACCTGTGATACTCAGTCCAAGAAGTCAAACTATTTTCTACAACAAGCAGTCTAGGAAGCCAAATAATAACCCTTCTAACAATCAGCTCTAAATGGCCAGACTTGATTAAGCACTGATAGCATCTCTGGTTTTGGCCCCTATTTCCAACTTAAGACCAAGTGGAGAAAGCCAAAGAGTCTTCTCTAACCAATTGCATCAATGCCTTATTTCTAGTTAGCATGCCTACAGCATCCCCACGCTAACAGCCTCCAATCAGGGCATACCTGAAGGCTTCTATTTTTTCCAGTGTTCTGCCTACCTTTTAGGCTCTGCCAAAATTCAAGTGATGGTGGCTGACTCCCTTGCAAGCTCTTAATAAACAGGTTTTGCTTGTTCTTATCCGGTTGCTCTTCATTTATTTCCATAGATACAATAATGAACAGGGCAAACATAATACCAGTCCTTAGGGAACTTAAATAGTAATGAGGGATACAGTAGAAATATGAGTAAACAATACAAATTAAAATAACTACAAATGAGACAATTGTTAGGAAGGAAACATACAAGAGACTCAGAGAGGGTTGGGGAGCATGTTTGTAAGATAAATAAAAAGTGCTAGTGGAGGTAAACTTAAAAGAGGACAGAAGAACTGGGGAGATAAGTTCAAGGGCAGTGGGTAAACTAGGGTATAAACACAAGGATTAACCTTGGGAAGGAAGTTGGCTACTTTTTCCACTAAAATAAGAGGAGAAGAGAGAAAATGTGAGAAGGCAATTTCAGAATTAAAAGGTTTCAAATTTCCCCTGATATGGCTGTTAGTATTTGCCTTATGTATTGAGGTGCTCCTAGGCTGGGTGCTAAATAAAATAAAATAAAATAAAATAAAATCTTCCAACAAACAATAACCCAGGATCAGATGGCTTCACAGGCACATTCTATCAAACATTTAGAGAAGAGCTAACACCTATCCTTCTCAAACTCTTCCAAAATATAGCAGAGGGAGGAACACTCCCAAACTCATTCTACGAGGCCACCATCACCCTGATACCAAAACCAGAATGCCATATATGACAAACCCACAGCCAACATCATCCTCAATGGTGAAAAACTGAAACCATTTCCACTAAGATCAGGAACATCAAGGTTGCCCACTCTCACCACTCTTATTCAACATAGTTTTGGAAGTTTTAGCCACAGCAATCAGAGAAGAAAAAGAAATAAAAGGAATCCAAATTGGAAAAGAAGAAGTAAAGCTGTCACTGTGTGCAGATGACATGATACTATATCCTCCCATGCGCCTAGAGCCCATGCTCTGCAACAAGAGAAGCCACTGCAATGAGAAGCCCGCACACCACAGGAAGAGTAGCCCCTGCTTGCCGAAACTAGAGAAAGCTCCCATGCAGCCATGTAGACCCAACACAGCAAAAAATTAATTAATTAAATAAATATTTTTTTTAAGAAAAGGTGATACAAATAGATGGAGAGATATACCATGTTCTTGGAT
>NW_020175536.1:2714367-2760882 GCF_003031525.2 Neophocaena asiaeorientalis asiaeorientalis | reverse complement strand
TGTAAAATAGATAGCTAGTGGGAAGCAGCTGCGTAGCACAGGGAGATCAGCTCGGTGTTTGTGACCACCTAGAGGGGTGGGATAGGGAGGGGGGAGGGAGGGAGACACAGGAGGGAAGAGATATGGGTATATATGTATATGTATAACTGATTCCCTTTGTTATAAAGCAGAAACTAACACACCATTGTAAAGCAACCATACTCCAATAAAGATGTTAAAATAAATAAATAAATAAAAATGCTTCAAATATAAACCATTGAATCGATCAACATTAGGGGCTTTGCCACCTGCTGGGAGTTTGGAAGCTCAAATCCCTGGGCTAGTGGCAGCATTCCAGCCAAAGCGTGAAGCCTGAGCAGCTGCTCTGCACTTCCTGCTCTCCAAATTCACAGCTCAGGCAGCTTGTGTATCCTTACCCACACCATCTGTGGAAAGTTTCCAGAGGATCAAAATCCACTCAAGGGTGAGATTCAAAAAACTGAGAAAGGATTTTTCTCAGGGCCAGGACATTTCATGAGTAGAGAGGCTAAGATTTGGCACTAGCAATGAAAAAGCCAAATATTTAAATTCATCCCGGCCTTTTCTGAGCTCTGCATCTGTCTATAGAGACAGGGGTTGTGGTTCCCCATCCCAAAATAGCCACTGAAACTGCTTGGCTCCAGTCCTCTGACTCCTGCTTTGCAGAAGAAGAACCTAGAACTTACCAGTCTCTGATTACTTCGATTCTAGGGTGAAGTTTGGAAGGAAGGAGCAATTTTCCCTGCGGTGGATCCTGGTGCCTTAGCAGAGAGCTCCAGGAAGCTAGATAATAGATGGGGACAAAGGGAAGCAGACAGAAGGGGCCCATTTCTCACCAATGGCTAAGTTCGGAGCTTATCCTCTGTGGACATAAGTCAGTGTGTTCCCCCCCACACCCCAAGAGCATCAAAATAGCTACAGCAAGACATTAAGTAATATATGTTGCTATGGTTTTGTTATTAAGTAAGAGGTATAACATCACCCAGTTCTAACCCATTTCTCAGCCTTGGTCCCTCCAAGGAAGTCCAGAGGTGGACCTCTGGAGGGACCAATATTTGTCTTGCACATGATTTAATAATTTTTAAAAATAACTGAAAAATTGATGTGTGAAAGTAATGAGTAAGATGGAAATTTGAGTGAATATTGTAATAATTTTGGTGAGAAGAACTTTCTGAAACCAGTGGCTATAAAGTAAAAATTCATAGATTTACTAATATTTTTAAAAAGCAAAATAAAAAAGAAAGGGAAAGGGATTTTTAAAAACACTGTACAAAAGTTAAAAGGCAAATGAAAAACAGAGGGAAATATCTACAACACATAAACATAGATGTTAATATTCCTAATACAACAAGAATTTTAAAAAATCAGCTTAAAAATGTGACCACTCCAATTAAAATATGGGTAAAGGATTTGTATAGATAATTCACATTTGAAATAAAATATAAACTCCTTACTATGGCCTTATAGCTTCTACAGATCTTCTGTTGCCTAGCTCTCTGAGCTAAGCTCCTAAAACTTTCTCTCCTGGTAACCACTGTCTAGCCACATGGGATTTCTTCTAGTCCTCAAATGAACTAGACTCATCCCTGCCTCAGAACATTTACACTTGCTGTTTCCTATTTCTGTTATGTTTTTGTCCCATATCTTTGCATACCTAGTTCTTTCTCATAATTTGGGTTATAGTTCAAAAATCACATCTTCAGAAAAATCTTCTGCAATTACCCAATATAGGAAAGTCCCCATCCCAAGTCATTCTTCATCACATCACCTTATCTTATTTTTTTATAGCTTGTATCAATATATGAAATTGTGTGTGTGTATGTGCACGCACACTCCATCTCCCCCTACTCCCATTAGAAGACCAGTTTCATAGAAGGAAGAGCCACCTATCTCTTGTTTATTGCAGTATCCCCAGCACATAAAACATTTCCTGGTGCATAGTAGAAGCTCATGACTGAATGAATGAAGAAAAATGAAAAAATATGATCAATAAATATGAACAAAGGTTTGATTCCATGGGTAATCAAAGAAATGAAAATTAAAACAATGAGAACTTTTTTAACCAATTAGACTGACAATAGTTAAAAAGAATGTGATACTGTATGCTGGTGGGGATGTAAATTGGTTGACACTTTATGGATGGTAAACTGGTAAAAAGCATCAGAATTTAAAATTTTCAAATGTTTGAGCCACAATTCTATTTCTATGAAGAGTCCTAAGAGAAGATCACTTCTGCTTCAGACCAAAAATGATAAACCCTTAGATCCAAGAAGCTCAGTGAATCCCCAGCACAAGAAACATGAAGACAGCACCAAAACAAATCATAATAAAATTGTTCAAAATCTTAGATAAAGAGAAAATCTTAACAGCCAGAGGAAAAGAGATTCAATATATTCAGAGGAACAAAATTAAGGATGACAGCATATTTCTCATAGGAAACAATGCAAGTGAGATGATAGTGGAACAACATCTTTAAAGCACTGAAAGAAAACTGTCAACCTACAATTCTATACCTAGAAAAAATATGTCTTGGGTTGACTTGTGCCCCCCACCCTTACAAATTCATATGTTGAAGTTCTAACCCCCCAGTAGCTCAGAATGTCATTGTATTTAGAGACAGGGCTTTTAAGATGTAATTAAAACAAAATGAGGTCATATGGATGGGCCCTAATCCAATATAACTGATGTCCTTATTAGAAGAAGAGATTAGGACTCAGACTCAGTCTGAGGGACAACTAAGTGAGAACACAATGAGAAGGCAGAGAGAGAGAAACCTAGGTCTCAGGAGAAACCCAACACCTTGCTCTTGGACCTCTGCCTTCTAGAAATGAGGGAAAATAAATCTCTGTTGTTTAAGACACCAGTCTGGTTATTTTGTTATGACAGCCCTAGAAAACTAACGTAATATCTCTTTTAAAATGAAGACAAAATACAGAGTATTTAGATATACAAAGTATGAAAGAATTCATCACTAGCAGATGCACATAATACAAAAAAACAGGCAGAAGGAAAATAATAAATCGAAATGTAGGTCTATACAAAGGAATGTGGAACAGTGGAAAGATTAACTACATGAGTAGATATACGAGAGCTTTAAAAATTATTTAAATCTCTTTAAAAGAGTATCAGCTGTTTAAACAAAATAATAAATGTAATTTGGGGTTTGTAATATATACAAAAGTCAAATGTATGACAATAATATTGGGTTGCCCAAAAAGTTCCGTAAGATGGCTCTTTTTTCCATAAGATGGCTCTAGTAGCACTGAGTTGTCTTTAACGTCATTCAGAACAATTTTGTTAGATTGTATCATGACAGCTGTCATATCAGCATGCATTTTTTTTAAAAAAGCATCAAAATTGATGAATTTTTGTGTAGCCATTTTAATATTGAAGATGGAAGAAATAAAGCAACATTTTCGGCATATTATGCTTTATTATTTCAAGAAAAGGTAAAAATGCAACTGAAGTGCAAAACAAGATATGTATGGTGTATGGAGAAGGTGCTGTGACTGACTGAACATTTCAAAAGTGGTTTGCAAAGTTTCATACTGGAGGTTTCTCACTGGACGATGCTCCACGGTTGGGTAGATCAGTTGAAGTTGATAGTGATCAAATCGAGGCATTAATTGAGAACAACCAACGCCATACCATGCGGGAGATAGCCGACATATTCAAAATATCCAAATCAAGCACTGAAAACCATTTGCACCAGCTTGATTATGTTCATTACTTTGATGTTTGGGTTCCACATAAGTTAAGTGAAAAAAACCTTCTTGACTCTATTTCCACAGGAGATTCTCTACTTAAACATAATGAAAACGTTCCATTTTTAAAACAAATTGTGATGGGCGATGACAAGTAGATACTGTACAATAATGTGGAATGGAAGAGATCCTGGGGCAAGTGAAATGAACCACCACCAACCACATCAAAGGCCGGTCTTCATCCAAAGAAGGTGATGTGTGTGTGGTGGGATTGGAAGAGAGTCCTCTATTATGAGCTCCTACTGGAAAATCAAATGATTAATTCCAACAAGTACTGTTCCCAATTAGAACAACTGAAAGCGGCACTCGACAAAAAATGTCCAGAATTAGCCAACATAAAACACATAATCTTCCATCAGGATAATGCAAGACTGCGTGTTTCTTTGATGACTAGGCAAAAACTGTTACAGCTTGGCTGGGAAGTTCTGATTCATCTGCCGTATTCACCAGACATTGCACCTTCAGATTTCCATTTATTTCAGTCCTTATAAAATTCTCTTAATGGGGGGCTTCCCTGGTGGTGCAGTGGTTAAGAGTCCGCCTGCCGATGCAGGGGACATGGGTTCGTGCCCTGGTCCGGGAAGATCCCACATGCCACAGAGTGGCTAGGCCCGTGAGCCATGGCCGCTGAGCCTGCGTGTCTGGAACCTGTGCTCCGCAACGGGAGAGGCCACAACAGTGAGAGGCCCGCGTACCGCAAAAACAAAAAACAAAAACCAAAATTCTCTTAATGGAAAAACTTTCAATTCCCTGGAAGACTGTAAAAGGTAGCTGGAGCAGTTATTTGCTCAAAAAGATAAAAAGTTTTGGGAAGATGGAATTATGAAGTTGCCTGAAAAATGGCAGAAGGTTGTGGAACAAAATGGCGAATACACTGTTCAATGAAGTCTTGGTGAAAATGAAAAATGTGTCTTATATTTTTACTTAAAAACCGAAGGAACATTTTGGTCAACCCAATAGTATAAAGGCTGAATGGGCAGAAATTGAAGTATATTATTTTAAGGTTCTTATACCATAGTGAAGCAGTATAATATGAACTTACTGGTTCTGGACCTAATTTCAATGTGTGTGTGGAGTTTTTTCCATACCACCAAGCGATTCTCCAACACCAGCTGGATGTCCTACAATTCTACTCAATTCTAACCCTATCTACCTAGAGAAAGACAAATATTATATCACTTATATGTGGAATCTAAAATATGACACAAATGAACTTATTTACAGAACAGAAACAGACTCACAGACATAGAAAACAAACTTATGGTTACCAAAGGGGAAAGGGCAGGGAGGGATAAATTGGGAATTTGGGGATTAACAGATACAGACTACTATACATAAAATAGAAAAACAGCAAGGATCTAGCATAGCACAGGGAAGGATATTGAAAATCTTTTAATAACCCATAATGGAAAAGAATCTGAAAAAGAATATATATATATATATCATATATATATATATATATATATATATATGTATATGTATAACTGAATCACTTTGCTGTACATCTGAAACGTTGTAAATCAATTATACTTCAATTTTTTAAGAAAACCAAAACCAAAAAAGAGAAAAAGAGAGAGAGACATTCTAAAAAAATACCTTATTGTCTGGAGCTTCAAAATCTATACAATTTCCTAACTTTTTCTTCTCTTCTCATAATCCTCTCTCTTTCACACCTCAAATACCTGCCTGACCCTCCCTTCAGAATAATCAATCCCTAGTACCCTTGTTGGACATTAGAATTCCATAGTTACAGGCATTTGATAACTGTCAGTGGCTTTATCTGGCTTAACAGAACTGTGGGATAAACTGGTCTTCTTATCTTCTGGCTCTGCTAGGAAAGAAGGGAGTGGGGCAAGGGAGCTTTGGGGCAGTCAGATGCTGGGAAGGTTGAAGAACAGTGGGGGTAGGGTGAGTTTTACACTCTGAGCTTCAGATGTTTTTCCCCCCAAAAGTATCTGAAATGAAACGTGTTTTACCACCACCCAGAGTCATTTCTTTCTTTAGACTTTTCTCTTCCCAGTATGGGAAATTAGAGAAGTTCAAATTTCTTCTTTTGGCTTGTTTCTTAGAAAACAATAACCCGGGCTATGGATAGAGACCATCCCTCCCCACCCTGGTTACAATCCAGAGCTTTCTCTCGCTGTCTGGCCATGAGGGCTCTGTAACTTCATTCTGAACCTGTGTTTCTCTTTTGAGCTCTGGAGTGAGGAAGAAGGGGAAGTTTTAATTCATTCTATCAACACCCTCCCCATCTAACCTGGATAAATTAAAGTCTCCAGTCAATAAGCAATTAATTACATTATAACCCATAGTGAATGCTAACATATAGAGTGGAGGAGGAAGAAGATGGTTGGTCATGAGCCAGCTTGGTTACTGCTCCTACAGTAGTCTGCAGGGATGTCTAGAACATGGGTGTCCAGTAGGAGGCAGCAGAACACATGTGAGTGCAAGAAGAGAGTGCTGTGGATATAAACAAAGACCACCCAAATGAGAGCAAACAGAGGCTAGTACTCCAAACTTGCTATAACAAGGGAGTCAGCCACAATCACTTGCCATTTGCCTTTCAAAGGCAAGCAGGGAGTGCGAAAGCTCTATAATAATTAAAAATAAAAATTGTAGGGATAGCTTCAGGATTGGATGTTTTGACTGGAGTTTGTTGGCATGGGGAAGCAGGAGTCCCAGAAGGGGAACATCTTATGTAATTGACTTGGGGAACATATTTGACTTTTTATGCTTGGTCCTGAGTTGAAAGTAAGAGCAAAAAATAAGAAAGTTGGCCCTCATTGGCCAAGTCCTCACCATTCTGGGACAGTTGTGCAGAGGTTGTGATTGAGCTTCCAGGGCTTGTAGCTGCAGAGTTCTATTGTAAGGTATGGTCTGGCCATTGTCTGTGTAGTCAGTCTCTCAGCACTTAACCACCATCCTTGGTCTGTCTTCTTCCAGCTACTCAGGGGCCACCCATAGGAGGCTGACATTTTGTCCTCAGATCCTAGACCTCTGTGGTGGGCTCCCATCATCAACTTTGCATTAGTTATCTATTGCTGAGAAACAAATTACTCCCAATATTTAGTGGCTTAATACATTTATTACCACACAGTTTCTGTGGGTCAGGAATCCAAGTGTGGTTTAGCTGGTCCTCTGGTTTAGGGTCATTCACAAGGATGCAATCAGGTGTTGAGAGGAAGAAATTTTCCTCTACTCTTCTAGGTTCTTCTGGCTGGTCTAAGAATTAAGTTGACATGAGACAGATTAACAGGAGAAAATCAAACAAAAATTTAATAACATGTATATAGAGGAGAGCCCCATGAAAACTGAGTAACTTGCCAAAATGGCTGAAACCCTCACCTTAAATACCATTTTCAGCTAAAGACCAAAGAGGATGTTGGGGGTAGTTGTGTGGGACTTCAAAATGGAGGGAGGCAATTCACATGCAGATGAAAAAGCGAATGTTTGATAAACAAATGTTTGCTGGGCCGTACAGAGGCATATGGGACACAGAGTGGACTCTGATCTCTAGCTGCTGCCGAGTTTCTCCCCATGACACCTGACCAATATTCTTTGCAGATATTTCTGGTGATGGCTCTATTCTGGGAAAAGGCCCTCTATCTAAATTCTTTTAGGCAGTTAGGGGGAAGGTCAAAGGTTCTTCCTGAGTCTTTTGGGCCTTGACTCTTCTCAGCTTGAATTAATCTACATGCCAAAGAGACACTTTGGGGTAGCAAATTTTGTTCCCCTACAAAGGTATTGAAACAGGAGGGAATGGGGCAGGGCACAACCTTTAAAAGAATGGTATAGCCATAGGACATGACAAAGACTGGTTAGAACCAACTGGGTCCAAGATGGTGGAAGACTGACTTCCAGTGGACCTTGAGCCTCATTATATGCTCATTGCAATACCTTAGCATTGAAATGACACACCCACCAGTGCCATGAGTTCTCAGGCCCACCATAAAAGGTCAAAAAGTGGGCAGGGGCCCAATTCCTGGAAATCTCTGCCCCTTCCCCAAAATAATTGGAATAATCCTCCCACTCCCACTCATTAGCCTATGAAATTACCCAGCCCATAAAAAATAACCACGCTATATTTCGAGGCTCTCCCACCTTCTGAGATGGCCCACACTCTGTCTGTGGAGCGTGTTTCTCTCTAAATAATTCTCTCTAATAAATAGGCACTTCTTGCCCATCACTTCGCCTCTGAATTCTTTCAAGACGAAGCAAGAACCTTAAATTCACCGGGAACAGTATCACTCACGTCTAGTCCATTTGAGCTGCTATAATAACATACCACAGACTGAGTAGCTTATAAACTACTATAAAAATTTGTTTTTCACGGTTCCAGAGGCTGTGATGGAAATCAGCCAGAAAATTTGATTTCAGACAGAAGTCAGAGTCTTTTGCAACCTAATCTCAGAAGGGACATCCAATCGCTTTTGCCATGTATTCTATTCATTAGAAGCAAAGTACTAGGTCCATCTCACATTCAAGGGGTGGGGATTATACAAGAGTGAAGAGCGAATTCCAGGAGTGGAGATCACTGGGACCATCTTGGAAGCTGTCTATCACAACATTCTGTCAAAAAAAAAAAAATGTAAGATTTTATTAAAAGGGATTATTGCAAGGTGGGGAGAGGGACTATATAAGGAGAACACTGTCCAAAAGATCACAAGCATCTCAAGAGTGTGGGGGAAAGGAGTTTTCTTCTGTAGAGCAGAGTATACAAGGCTAGCAAGAACCCATGGGGTGAAGGGGGATGAAAGGGTCCCACGCAGTAGTTCAGAGAATGTTTTACCCTGAGGCCAGCCTCTTTTCCAAAAGAAACCATAATGAGGGGCTATATGCTGGCTCAAGTTGAGGGTGGGCCAAAGGTCAGGGGCCTGAGGAAATGAGAGAATTAAAAAAAAAATTTTTTTTTCTTTACTACAAATTTTTACTATGCTAATATGTGTTGTGAATGATCATAAGATACATTTAACATAGAGCGTTTCAGAAATGAGAGAATTTTAACCAAAGTTTGGTTAACAGCATTTTGTCCCTATTGATCAGTGAGGCCAAACAGTTCATCTAATCACTTTTGAGGCCAACAAGGGGAATTTGGAATGTCTATGTCTGGCCTTGTCATAGAATAACAAGGGGGGTTCCCCTGAGCCTTATCTAAGTCATATGGGGAAGGGGTAAGTCTTTGCAGTAAACCATTTCCCAGAGCACAAAGGGTGAGGAGATTTCTTAACCTTCCCTGCTTTCCAGGATCACAGGGCTCAGGTCAAATTCAACGTCATCACTTCTACTCCCATCCCTCCTGCTTCCAACACGGGGCTGCTGCCAGGGAAGCCAATCCCCCTTGTGTTGCCTCTTCAGCCCAGGCAAGATGGGGAGGAAGAGGGGAAAGGAAAGGAAAAGTAAGAAGAAGAGAAAATGTTTATTGAGCACTTGTAGGTGTCAGCAGTGTCCTGAGTGCTTTCTCCATGTTATCTCATAAATTCCTCTTTAGCCAGCTCTGGCTCTGTACCATCCCATTCCCCAACCCCCCACCTCTGGGCCATGAACTCAAGTTGCCCCTCACCGCTTGGGGTCTACTTGCTCTTCACTTGTTTCACTGTATTACTATTATTTATAAATAATTCTGGGCTGCAGGCTGAGTGACCCACACTTTTGCCAGTTCCTGCACTTTCCATTTTTCATCTGTAAAAACCAAGACTGGAGAAGTGAACATTGTGTTGGGTTTATAGAATCTCCGATTTTCTATTTCTCTAAATTCTTTTAGGCAGTTAGGGGGAAGGTCAAAGTTTCTTTGGGAACAGCCTATGCAAAGTCTCAAGTCCATCTGAGAGAAGGGAAATTTCACAAAAATTGTACATATCCGGCCCTTGTCATGAAAGAATCTTCTGCAACTTTCTATCAAGACTACTTCTCTCCAATCAAATACAACTTCCTCCCATCCCATAGCAAACCCAAGAGGCCAGCAGGGAGATTTCTGATATTGTTACAGGGAAGAGCTAAATCAGACTCCATGTTGGATCTGTTTCTTCTGCTTTAACCTTTGCTTCCCGTTGCTTTTGTTCACTAAAAGGACACTGTCTATACACAATGGCCTGCCTCAGGGAGCCCTGCCCCTCTGCCTGAATGTTAAACCAAAGTGCCTTTGTTCAGGGAAACATCCTGGCCCTGTCCACCTGTGGATGCCTGCAAGAAAGAAGAAATTAACACATCCCCTTCCCGAGGCTGGCCATTCCAGGAGATATTTGTAAAACTTATGGGCTTTTTACTTTACTTCCTCCTCCCCTTCTCTGTTCTATAAGAGAAACTGGAATCCAAACCCTGATAAGATGGGTTTTTTTGAGACATTAGTCAGGCATCTTCTTGGTCTGCTGGCTTTCCAAATGAAGTCGTATTCCTAGCCTCAACACCTTGTCTCCTGATTTATTGGCCTGTCGTGCAGCGAGCAGAGCGAGCTTGGGCACGGTAACAAAATGTGGCTGCTTGAGGAATTTCTTAGCTTCTTTCCACAGCTTTCTAGAAACTCCTTGATATTCAAATAACTTCTCTGCTTCTCCAACCATTCCCAACTTTCTGGCACTCACCGTAGTACAGGTTTTCTCCACTATCTGAAAGTACAGCGTTCCTATGAAACATTTTGTAAGCCGAAATAGTGTAAAGCAAAGAATCAATTACCTGGGGATGCATCTTGCTACCACATGCACAAAATAAATGGAGATAAAGCATGGATGTTCACAGACAGAGTTCAAAGCTATGGCGGCTCGATGCTGCGATGCTGAATGTGGTTCCTGGGAAAGGAGTTTGGCGGTGTTGCTTTTGCTCCTGGCATGTGTGCTGCCTTTATTAAGGCTCCCTGAAAACAAATGTTGAATGCTATTTTCAATTTTTGCCTTTTTTTTTTTTTTTTTTGCAGAAACGAAAATCCTCTGTTGACTGAAAAAGATGCATGATGCAAAAGTTGAGAATTATGTTTTATTTGGTGGATTTTCTGAGGACTTGAGCCCGGAAGACAGCCTCTCAGATTGCTCTGAGGGACTGCTCTGAAGAGATAAGGGAGAAGCCAGGATATTCAGGAGTTTTTGCAACAAAACCCAGGCAACTAGAACATCAAAAGATTACTGTTAAATGAAGAAAATCAGATATCTCAAGTTAATGAATGTAGCACTTTTCTGTGTATGGGAAGATGCAAGAGTCTGGGCAGTGAAGGAGTGCTTAGTGAATTTGTGAAAAGCAGTGGGTCCCTGTATTTAAAATTCCACCTATTCAACAAAGGAAACAATTTCCTATCAGGAGGGCCATAAAACACCGCAGATTAAGAGGAAATACAGAATGTAACAAAGGAAGGTAACTACATAAACAAAGTAGTTAAGAGCTGTTTGGCCCTGGGGAAAATGTGACTCACCAGATTTGCCAAATCACTCATACGGAACACCAGTGGAGAGTAAGCATATTCTAATGTTCTGTTTTGTTTCGTTTTAGGGCAGTAAAGACCAACTGTGCTGGGAAATAGGCTTCTGGAAAGATAAACTCTCAGCCTCCAGACAGTAGTACACATTAACAAAGGCATTATCGTCCCCATTTTGTGAATGAGGTTACGAGCCTGGGAGCTCAGTCAAGGCTGCAGAGCCCAGAAGTGATAAAGCCTGAATTCAAACCAGTCTGACCTCAAAGAGGATGCAAAGTGCCCGTGGAAGCCCCCCGGCCCTTCTTCCCCTGAAGCTGTGCCTTCCTGGAAGGCAGGACTATACGTAATGATTATCTGTGCACTTCACACGGTGCTTTATGCCTTATCTGCCTTCAATAAGTATTTAGAATTCCAGACCTATAGGAACCTGGCATCAGTTAGTAAGGGGTTCAAATGCATAGCACAGAAAATCCAACTAACCGTGCTCAAATAAATAGGGGTTTGTTTTGCTCACATGACAATGTTTTGCTCTCAGGGAAGTTGGTGGCTGACTTAGGTTCGGCGGTTTAGGCCAGCACTTCTGAGATTCTCTTGGTCTTTTCAAAAGGGTGTTGGGTTAGCCTACACGTAGTGTCAGCCACAGGCTTTAGAGGGCATGTGGTCCTAAACCTTCCCTTTAGAGGTAAGAGAGATTGAAGCCCAGAGAGGTTAAGTGACTTGCCCAAGATTTCATGGCTAAGTTACCAGGGCAAGGTTTAAACCCAAACCCCCTAAACTTGATTCTCCTGGGATCTTTCTCTCTACCAGAACTAACCTGATAATTGATTTTGAATTGGCCTTTGATCATTCACCTTCTCTCCAGGTTGACAGACTGAGCTGTCAATGACTTACTCCCAAGTAGTGGTCATGATTGTAGAAATGACAGTTCCTGCATCATGCAGAGTGAGGAGAGATGGTTTGGAGGCCAGGGTTGGCAGTGTCTCCTCAGTCACATAAAAAACTGGTGACTCACTTGGGATATCCATCTACTGAACTTCTGGTCAACCTTCTAAACCCAACTGTGCTCTGATGAAGAATTTGTCTGTCTTTGTCTAGGAATTCCTGGGATTTCCTGAATGATAGGAATGCCTTTGTTATGCTAATGAGGTGATTCCCCAGTGGACCCCTTAGATAGCTTCAGGATGGATGGGCTGATCACCAGAGTCCAGCTACATGATTAGAGGCTTGGAACTTTAGGCCAGACTGACCTCCAGGGATGGGAGGGGGCTGGAGATCGTGTGGCCAATGATGTAATCGATCCTGCCTATATAATGAAATGAAACTTCAACAAAAATTCTGAACACTGAAGCTCAGTGGATCTTCATAATTGGTGAACACAACCATATGCCAGTAGGGTGGACTCCACAGGGAGAGGGCACAGAAGCCCTGCATCCCTCCCATACCTCACTCTATGTGTATCTATAATAATAAAACTGTAATCTTAAGTAGAGTGCCTTCCTAAGTTCTGTGAGTCTTTCTAGTGATTTATCCCACCTGAGGGAGTTATGGGAACCCCTGAATTTGTAGCCAGGCAGTCAGAAGTACAGGTGGCCTGGGGGCCTCTGGAAAGTGTGGCTGACCTCTCAAGTGAGAATAGCCTTGTGGAGGAGTTTGCCCTGAACCTGTGTGATCTGTGCTAACTCTGGGTAGGTAGTGTAGGACCTGAATTGCAGTACACCCAGTGGGTGTTAGGCATGTAGGAGTGGAAATGGAATACCAGCTCAGATTTACCCCTTCTTGGATGCCTTTCCCTCTCTGGAGAGAATAACTCCTCCCTCTTCTGTGCTATCTCCTGCTACCCAGGAGTTTAATTTGTGTGTGTCTCTCGGCTCTGTATCCTAATAAGAAATGACTGGTAGGACATGAGAGCTGAATAGCTGATGAGTTCACAGGTTCTAATTATCTCTCAGGCACTGTTCCCTCTTGTTCTTTCCCCCCAAATGGAATGGCACTGCTTATAATGAGATCAGATACCCTAAGGAGCAAGTACCACCACTGAGATACCTGTGGCATGGTAAGAAATAATTAAGTATGCATATCCTATTCACACAGAGCCACCCTCACTCCATCCTTGCTGCTCTACTGCTCCCTTGCTGTGTTTGACGAGGCACGTGCCTCTCTGTGAAGCGCGAAGTGTCCTCAATCCATATCTGAGAAGGCAGGGCATCCAAGCCCTGTTCAGATGTTTCTACTTTCAACCCCTCCAAGGTCTGGGGAGAGCAGCATGAGTTGGGAGGACACTTTCCCCTCCTCCTTCTCCTTTTTCACCTTCTTCTCCTTCTCCCTCTTCCTCTTCTTCCTCTTTTTTCTCACTCTCTCTCCCTTTCAGCTTCCCAGCACCCCAGGGGCTTTCTCCTTCCTTTTCCTGTGTGGAAGGAGCTCCCTTTCACATCATATTTTCCTTCCTCCTTGCTTAGTGGTCTTCTTCTGGGTGGTATTTACAACCCTTTTCTCTGAGGCAGTATGTCTCATGGCCTAATTCTGATGTCTTAAGGTTTGTTGGGGGTGGAGAAACACAGCAGTATTTGTAAAATATTACCTGTGCTACATAGACATCTGACCCACATTTATTCCCAATTACCCTGTGCTAGGCACTCAAGAGAAGTCTTACCCTGTGCTAGGCACTCAAGAGAAGTCTAACTTCCTTCCACAGGCAGCAACCAAGTTAATGGGAGAGACAAGCACAGAAGCAATTCTGATTTACAAAAAAAGGGCTGGGGCTTCCCTGGTGGCCCAGTGGTTGAGAGTCCACCTGCCAATGCAGGGGACGCGGGTTCGTGCCCCGGTACGGGAAAATCCCACATGCCACAGAGCGGCTGGGACCGTGAGCCATGGCCGCTAAGCCTGCGTGTCAGAGCCTGTGCTCCACAACGGGAGAGGCCACAACAGTGAGAGGCCCGCGTACCACAAAAAAAAAAAAAAAAAAAAAAAAAAAGGGCTGGAGGAAGACCAGGGCTCTGTGCTTTCACAGAAGAGGGACTCTTAACCTAGACTAGGCAGTCAGGATGTGGGGGTGTGGTCCTCAGCTGATACTTGAAAGACAGAGTGGAGTTAAAAAAGAATTTCTTGGTAAAGGGTGGATGGACTCCCAGGCAGGAGGATCTGGCTGTGCAAAGGTCCAGAACACATAGGAACTTCAAGTTAGTAGTTCAGCCCAGCAGGAGTTGAGGCAGAAAGAGAGGAGAGGTGAGGCTACGTGGGTACATGGGTAGGTAGGCTTTTGCAGGTAATGAGGGTCTTTAAGGAGTTTCAATCTGGAGATGACAGGCTCAGCTGCGTCACCTTAACTCATGGCATGAAGAATTAATTGAAGGGGACAAGACCAGCACGTGCAGGCCAGTTCAGAGACCACTGGGTTAACCAGGATGAGGCAAACAAGGTGCAAATGTTGCAAAACTTAAGAAGGTACTCACTCTCAGGGCTGTGCAAGGGCCTCCTTAAACTTTGTGACCTCAGCACCTCACTTGGTTCACCCTAGTCCAGCCTCTGGTGGCAAATAGGAGCTCATGCATTAATAACTGATCATTTGCATGGTCACTGAGACATTTGCTTTTGTATAAGGAACCCTACAGCTAGAGGAGTATTTACTAAAAATGAAATTCTAATGTGCCCAGCTCACGAGAGCACACATAAACATGCCCAGGAGTGTGACAAAAAGAGCTCGTTCTTTTCTCCTGTGGTGCACCAAGTGGGTTTGACTGCTCAGGAGGAGGTTCTTGGGAGATGGTCATAACAATGGAGGAGAAAGAGCTGTTCTTTTTTGTAATGTGGAAGCAAGTTTATCAGAAAGGAGATGGTGGCTCCTCAGTGCAGGAGTAGCTTAGTTTTAAGAGCCAAAGTCATGCTGAGGAGGGCAGTGTCCGTCCATGCCCAAGGCAGGCTCGGAAGAATCTAAGCCCCTTGGTGCCCACAGGGTGCTCCAAGGCAATGGCCTTCAAACTCATTTAGTGTGATGCCCCCTAAATAAACCAATCACAAACCAAAACAAAAGCCTCAAAGACGGGAACGCATCGGAATGAAGAATGGAAAGAATAAATACGTGCAATGTAGTTGTAAAATTAAGTGAGAGGGTGAGTGGGAGGTCCTGGTAGCATATGGTACCAGCCACAGTCTTTGCTCCACCACTGTTAATTCATTTCACCCTTCCTTTCTGAGCTCTGTAGGGCACCTTACAGATAATAATGGCAGCTGCCGCTTATTGAACAATTACAACAGGGCAAGCGCTTTACATGCATTGTTTCATCCTTTCCAGTGGCCCATTTTACAGGTCATACAATTGAGGTTCAGAGAAGTTAATTTAGTCGCCCAAGAGCACACATGGCTGATATGGAGTCAAGCCCTGGTTTGTCAAACCCTAGCAGAGCCACGACATTAACCAGCACACCCTCCTGCCCCTCCTGGCTTCAGAATCACAGGATGAGACAAATACCCAGCAGAGGACTCTTCACGGAGCCCTACTTCCCAGACAAATACCCATGAGGAGAGAAATGACTCAGCCTTCTTGAGGAAACAGTTCCGTATCTTAAAGCCTCACCCTGGGACTGCCCCAAGAACTTCTCTCTTCCATCAAGACCTAATTGCTTCTTGCTGTAATTTCAACTCATGGACTCTAGTTTATTCAAAAAGACTTAGAAGAAAGTGACATTGCAGTGCTATTTCAAAATACTTATGTCGCCATCAGAAACAGCGTCACCCTTCCTCGGACTCCTCGGCAGCGATGATTCATTCATTATTTTCAAGATCATGCTCCAGCTCATGAAAATAAAATTGGGGGTGGGGAGCAAAATAAAAATTATTCATTGCCAAGGGACTGAGGCTCAAAACTATTTTTCCTTGAATAGAATTCGGGGGGTGGGGGGACAAGAAAAAAATCTAGCATGCTCTCCAAGCATTGTTTTCCTCTCTCTGTACTTTCTTTTCTAACTGCTATACTTTTTTTTTTTCTCATGCTGAAGTTTGAGGGCAACCTTGCATCTTGCACATCCACAGATACGCCTATTTCTAGCAACCTATGGTTCCAATGACAAATATTCACCAAACAACATATACTGAACTTTGAAAGTTTTAACTCCTACTTAACAAATTGGACACTCACTGAAAGTGCCGTAAAATCTCCTCTTATCTTTTTTTTTTCTGTATGGATTTGTCCTGTTCACATTAAAGACTTGAGTCCTGGGAATTCCCTGGAGGCCTAGTGGTTAGGACTCCGTGCTTCCACTGCAGGGAGCATGGGTTCAATCCCTGGGTGGGGAACTAACATCCCATAAGCTGCATGGTGCAGCCAAAAAAAAAGAAAAAAAAAAAGAGTTGAGTCCTAAAGGGGGGAGGGATAAATTGAGAGATTGGGACTGACATATACACAATACTATATATAAAATAAATAACTAATAAGGACCTGTATCGCACAGGGAACTCTACTCGATGCTCTGTAATAACCTATATGGGAAAAGAATCCTAAAAAGAGTGGATATATGTATATATATAACTGATTTACTTTGCTGCACAGCAGAAAGGAACATAACATTGTAAATCAGCTATACTCCAATAAAAATTTTAAGAAAAAAAGACTTGAGTCCTTCCTAATCTGTCCCCCTTTAAAGTAACCTGAACGTCTAATCTCTGGACCATCACAATTACTTTCTCTTAGATGTAAGTGTAGGAAGCTACTTCAGTCATTTTTCATGGTGAGTCACCAAGATAAATGGTATAAAGGTAATAGAACAAGGAAGGAAAATTTCAGCAAATTACTTATAATGATATTTGTTAGGGACTGAATTGTATCCCCCTAAATTCATATGTTGAAGCCCTAAGCCCCAGTGTGACTATATTTGGAAACAGGGCATTTAAGGACATAATTAAGGTTAAGTGAGGTCACGAGGGCACAGCCCCAAGGCAATAGGCCTGGTGTCCCTATAAGGAGAGGACAAGATACCAGAGGTCTCTCTGACTCTCCACTCCCCAACCCCACCAAGTCTGTACAGAGGAAGGGCCATGTGAGAACACAGTGGGAAGGTGCCATTTGTAAGCCAGAGAGAGGGGCCTCACTAGAAACCAACCCTGATGGCACCTTGACCTTGGACTTGCAGCCTCCACAACTGTCAGAAAGTAAACTTCTGATGTTTAATCCACCCAGTCTGTGGTAGTTTATTGGATTTATTTTCTGTGGCAGCCCGAGCAAACTAATATAATACCCCTAGATAGATTTAAAATGATTATTTAACCAACAAAAGTAGGAATCGGTAAGGATCTGGGACAGAGTCCAAGAGAAGTAAAGAAGTGGTAGATTGCAAGTGAACTAGTTACTCATTTTTTTGAATATTTCTTTATTTATTTGGCTGTGTCGGGTCTTAGCTGCGGCCCGCAAGATCTTCATTGTGGTGTGCGGGCTTCTCTCTAGTTGTGGTGTGTGGGCTCAGTAGTTGCAGCACACGGACTCTAGTTGTGGTGCGTGGGCTCTAGAGCACGTGGGCTTAGTAGCTGTGGTGTGCAGGCTCAGTTTCTCCGTGGCATGTGGGATCTTAGTTCCCTGACCAGGGACCAAGCCTGCATCCCCTGCATTGGAAGACGGACTTTTAATAACTGGACCACCAAGGAAGTCCCAATTACTCACGCTTTATAGCAGGGAATCAATAGATATTGGAGAGAATTGCTAATTCAAGAAAAGGGAATTTAAAATACATTATTCAAAGTTAAAAAGGTGAACCATTTAAGAAGGCTTTAGGCTTCAATTAATAGAAAATCTGAATGCTGTAGTTTGAAGAAATAGAGTTGTTTCTCCCCTCCAGCCCCATCACCCAAAACAAGCAGTGCAGGTGTAAACAGCTGCTGGCATTGGCTCAGAAATACCCACTGTCAGGGCCAACATCCCTGCAGTTCTCTCGGCCTTTTCTTCATGGTCACAAATTGGATGTTGCAGCTCTGGGCATTAATTCCTCATTCTAGGCAGGAATAAAAAGTAAGGGAGAAGGGATAGCACCAGAAGACTAGCTTATATTTTTGGCCATAACGGTCATAACCTGGTCACTCTTAGCTGCAAGGGATAAGGGGATATGGTATTCTGCTTAACCTTACGTACAGGTCTGTTACTGAGATGGGTAAATGTACCTGCTTCTAAGGTGTGAGACAACGTATAAAGGTAGTTGGTCCGGAGACTTTTGTTCCTATTTTTATATTTTCCATGCCCAATAATTTTTAAAACTGTAAACATAATATTGAAAACTTTGAAGGATGAAAAATATTCATGCCTCATACTTGTAAGTTACTACACATCATGGACTTCTGGGGTCTAAGAAGTGAGTTGTTGAAACCACAGATTTAACTCACTGACTGCCATGAATCTACTTGATGTGGGGCTTCCTCGGGTAGCTCCAAATTCATTTAGTAGCCCCAAGAGTCTCATAGATAGGTATTTAAGGCCCAAGTCAGCTACCTCCTTGGGCTATCTACTCCAGGTCTTCAAGATGCTACTGGGTAATTCTTTGCAAGACCCACAGCCACACAGAATAGTGATCAAAAGCATGACCACTGCAGCTAGAAACACTTGGGTCTAACAGCCAGTAAAAACTTCTTACCAACTGTGTGAACCTGGACAAATCACTTCAGCCTCCCTTTTCTGAGTCTCTGTTTCCTCATTGATAAAAGAGGGCTAGTAACACTTCACCGTACAGCGTTTGCGGTGAGCACGCACTACTGCATCTCTAGCACTTAAAGTGCCTGTATCAATAAATACTTGAATAATTTCTGGATGTTTTCATTTGTCTATAAAATTGCAATTTCCCTCAGAATTCTCACTGGAAACATGCATAGCATTTTCTGTTTACGGTGAATTGCATACTAGCCCTCAAGTAGTTAATGCATAATAGAAGCTGAATTTTTTAAAAAGTACGTTAAGACGTCCTTATGCGAAGTGAATTATTGGGCTTTTGTTGAAAATGTGTGACCGGGCTTATGCAAGATGCTCCATGCCTACTACCAACACATAGGAACGTTGCTTAAAACTAAGAAATGAAAAAAAATCTAAATTCCATAAATAAGGGGTAAATGAACAGATAAACTGGTAAGTAGGAGTCGATTTAGAACGGCCCACAGGGACATCAAGATTGAATATACATTTTACGGGGACTTCCTTGGTGGTCCAGTGGTAAAAAATCCGCCTTTCAATGCAGGGGGACGCTGGTTCGATCCCTGGTCGGGGAACTAAGATCCCATATGCCCCGGGCAACTAAGCCCGTGTCACAACTAGAGAGAAGCCCGCGCACCACAACTACTGAGCCCGTGTGCCTCAATGAGAGAGCCCGCGTGCCCAAACTACAGAGCCCACGCACCCTGGAGCCTGCACGCCACGCTCTGCAGCTACAGAGAGAATACCCGCATGCCACAACTAGAGAGAAGTCTGCACGCCGCAACAAAGAGCCTGTGCGCCATAAGGAAAGATCTCGCATGCCGCAACTAAGACCCAACGCAACCAAAAAATAAATAAAAGAAAAAGATTGAATAGACGTTTTAAATGCTGAGGTTGTACTGCCATTGTGAATATGAAGGCCGCATTCATGGAGCAGGGGAGGGGGTGGCTCAGGACTGGAACTTTCTGCCTAAAGCTGCAAGCCTGTAAGTGGCTGCTATCAGGTTGAATGGTAGAAGTGGAACTAGAATACTGATTGGCCAGGGGAAGTGCTATAGAAGCTTCCCACTTATGGACCATGGGTGGAAAATAGAGTTACAAGAAATCAGAAATCTAACCTAGCTCTATACCTGGATATGGGGTCACATTCATACTGCTCTTGGGGTATGGAAAGCCTAGGCTGAGAAACAACCTTAGAAACTCATTCAGACTGGCTATGGCAGTAATAGCTTGCTTAGGTTAATCTCTCTTAGCAACAACTAAAAATCTGGGAAAATATTTTGAAACATCTATATGAAAGCATTGGAAAGGGACAAAAAGCATGTACAAACTGGACAAGGGTCCACTCTTAAAATACAACAATTACAAATGGTGTGATTTGGAAACTTGAGGCTTTTTGTCTACAGAAATTCCCCAATATGCAGGAAGCTTGGGGTGGCAGAAAGCCAGAGCCTTACTCCTTGAGATAGCACAAGACAAAGCTCAGAGCTTGTGGAGTGCCTGGAAAGCTAGGGGGAGAAACTGTGGAGAAGAAGCTGCAGAAGGCATGAGCCACAAAATCTTAATATAAACTGAGCCAAAATTCTTGGCAGACCACTAAACTATACACGTGTTAGGGAGGCCCCAGAGAACTCAGCTGATAAGCAGTGGGTGGGAGTTGGGGGCATTGAGAAAAGATTTCAGCTGCTGCCCACCACAGGGTATATCAAGTTAACTGCCTGCTAGACCAAAATAAGAAAAATAATATCCTTCAGAGAAACATAAAATCAGAGTCTTTTCAACATAGCATCATGGTATCCAGTGTGCAATCAATCTAAAATCAATAGGAAAGCAAAGAAACAGAAAAATGTAGCCCATATGCTAGAGAAAAATCAGGCAATAGAAACCAGTTCTGAGATGACCTAGATGTTCCAATTAGCAGACAAGGAACTTTAAAGCCACCACTATTATAATTACTCAATTATTTTATACGAAAATATACTCAAAATGAATGAACATATTGATAATCTCAGCAAACAAATAGAAATTATAAAAAACAATCAAACAGGAGAAGGATGGGATATCTGTACTGGTGGCATAAAAAGTTCAGGCAATTGCTCTTGAAGATAAAAATTATTAAAATGGGACTAAATTATTTAAAACAACTTCTGCTCTGCAAAAGATAATGTCAAGAGAATAAGAAGACAAGCCACAGACTGGGAGAAAATATTTGAAAAGGACATCTGATAAAGGACTGTTAAAACTCTTAAAACTCAACAATAAGAAAACAAACAACCCGATTAAAAACTGGGCCAAAGACCTCAACAGACACCTTACCGAAGAAGATATGCAGATGAAAATAAGCATATGAAAAGATGCTCCAAATCCTTTGTCATCAGGGAAATGCAAATCCAAACAACAATGAGAGTTACCACTACACACCTATTTGGATGGCCAAAATCCGGAAGTGAAAAATTTTAAACTGGAAAATACAACATCTGAAATCCATGCTCACCACTTCTATTCACTATTGTACAGGAAAATCTAGTTAGTACAATAAGACAAGGAAAAAATATAAGTTATATAGATTAGAAAGAAGTCAAACTGTCTTTTTTTGCAGATGACATGATCATGTACAGAGACAATTCTAAAGCATCTAATATATATATATATTCACATATACACACACACACATAAAAATATCTACTAGAATGAATTACTGATTTAACATGGTTGCAGGATGAGACTTCAGTTTTAAAAAAAATTGTTTTCTATAGCCTGGATCTGCAAGAAGGAACAAGAAGTTCTAAAGTGATGACCTAACAAATACCATTAGGGCCTGGGAGAGGTAAGGAAATTAAAAAAAACAAAAATTTAGGTGAGAAAAAGCGCATCAGCAAAACTTTGTATAATAAGGGAGTGAAGAGATTTCAGCTCCCCTCAGAAAGAAAACCAAGCCTCTGGCTGATAAAATTACTTTGAGTGTGTAAGATCACATATAGCATTTTTGAGGTTTAGCTCTAGACAGCGCTTTCTTTGAAGTGACTATGTCTGGGTTGAGTACCTGTGCTCTGTCAAGGCTAGAAGCCCCTGATTCCTTGAATCTCTGATTCTTATGTTACATAAGAAATTGTTAAAGTTGGACCCTTCTGGTTTTGGTTTCACTGGGAAACCAATTCTATGGCTATCAGATGAATGCCAAAGTGAATGTGAGACAGAGCTCAAACCATACCTTCTCTTCTTGAATCCCTCAGCTAAATCAAGGATATAGAAAGGACTTGGATTTGAAGAGGGGAAGAAATTGTTGGCAGGCAGACCCCCAACCACTGCGCCACCAGGGAAGCCTGAAAAACATTATTTGAAGAGAGCTGTTGTCTATTAGTTCCCCCCACCTCCCCACCCCTGCTTCAGATGGGAAGTGTGAGATTTTACTTTCTTCATCTCAAGCCTAATGAAGGAGCTTCCTTGAGAGCCTGATATGTGTCCCCTGGAGTCTGAGGATACTGTGGACACGTGTCTGACTTGGCTCCAGGCAATCACGGAAAGCAGGATAAGGAATGACTTTACCTCATTGCTTTGGTAGTGTAGCCAACAGAAGGCTGCCATGCTAGCATAGCCTGCATTGCTCTAATGTATAGAAAGAGGATGGCCAAGTGTTTTTCTGTGAACAAACATGAATCACATGTGAGAAAGACAGTGGAGCTGGAGCTATGAGGAAGGGCATGAACTACAGCATGTGAACCAGAGGCTGAGGGCAGAGTGTTCCAGGGAATCAAATGCATCTCCTTTGTTTTGAGGATTGTGGTTGATGGGTAGAGCCCTTGGAAAGTCTCTGCAGAGACCTTGAGAGCACCTACAAGAAAAAGTTGGCTCTAACCATCTGCCCATACCAGAGAGGATGAAGCCACCTCATCAAGGTAGGACTCTTATCTCTCCTCACTACTATACATGCACACTTTTGCTTACACAGTTAAGTAAAAGGATGGCAGATGGTGGCAGCCAGGTTTCTCACTGTTGGAGTGGGAGTTTACAATGCAAGGGATATACACAAGGAGAGGAGGCTAAAATGATCCATCTGGCAATGGATTAAAGTTGGAGATATCAGTATGAACTCATGTCTACCTTAATACAGGTATAGATAGTTATATATACAAATATTTATAGATATGCGTACATATACAAGGTTAGTATACATGTGTTTATTTCCTCACTCTTCTAACTGAGAGATCCTGGAAGGTCTAAAGACACTCCAGTAACAATGGGCACCCCTAGCACCCAAAGCTTGGTTTCTAATACCATTCTCCAAAAAAATGAACCAGAATACTTGGAGAATTAGCTGATTCTAAGCCTGGGGTAGGAAATAAACAAGATGATCCTAGCATATCTTATAATAACAGAAAGTAAGAAAGTACTTTTAAAAAGACCCACATTGATGGGGGTATATCAAGTGGATACAGGAGCCAACTGAAAGAGTTTCCAATGGCCAAAACTGGAACAATTTGGGAAGCAACATAAATAAGGTAGTAATAGATTGTAACCTGAAATATACAATAAATATCCATGAGTCCATGACGTTAACAAATGAGTGAATAAATAAATAAATGGGAAAGGAGAGACAGATCTCCTGCAAAGCAGAATTCCAAATAACTTATGCAGCTACTTCATCTTCAAGGAGGTAGAGCATAACTCCTCTCCTCAAGTGTGGTCTGTACATGGTGACTTCCTTCCAAAGAGTAAAGTATAAAAAGGGGTGGTGGGGGGGGGGGACATGAGAAACAGTACCTCAGCCTGGTGATCAGGTTTAATGCCAATAGTGATACAATTCATGTTCTTAATATGTACCTCTGATATGATAGGATGAAAATAGCACCTTACCTCCTTCCCCAAACCCCAGTCTAATCATGAGAAAAACATCACACAAATCTCAGTTGAGGGACATTCTTCAAAAGACCTGACCAGTACTCCTCAAAGTCAAAAACAAGGAAATCATCATCAAAAAACAAGGAAAGTCTATGAAACTGTCACAGTCTAGAGGAGACTAAGAAGACATGATGACTATAATGTGCTATCCTGAGCGGGATCCTGCAGCAGACAAGGCACATTAGGTAAAAATTAAGGAAATTTGAATAAAGTATGAACTTTAGTTAATAACAATGTATCAATATTAGTTCATTACTTGTGATACATCTACCATACTAATATAGGATGTTTCTAATACTGGAAATTAGGTGTGGAGTAGAAGAGGATTCTCTGTATGCTTTTCACAATTTTTCTGTAAATCTAAAACTATTTTAAAAGATAAAAGTTTATTTTTAAAAGGCATAGAGACTTTCCAAACTTTCATCCAAAGATAGGGGATTATTATATCAATGAATGCATTTTAAAATTATGATGGAGTCAAAAAATAAAGTTTGATTAAACCACAATGAAACAATTCATCTGAAATTCAGGGGCCCCCAACAGAGGCAAATGTTAACCCATTCCTCAGGATAATGCATATGCCTGGCATTGCCACAGCACTTCTCCAGAAAACAACTTCTGCTAAACATGAGCTCCTAGGCAAAAATGACACAACACATAAGGAAATCCACCCTCATAAAGGAGAGTTAGCAGGTACAACAAACAGGAAGATTTGCAGCCAAAGATATTAGCTCAATCTCTGACGGACTTTGCCGTAAGAATCACTAACCTGTTCAAAAAGATAAAGGGAAGAATAGTGTCCATAATACTAAGAGAAGACATTAAGAGAAAAGTGCAGTTATATCTCAAAAAGGAGCATGTAGTCACACTAGGAATAAGAGTCATTTAAATTTAAAAAAATACAATAAATGCTTGACTAGATTCAGCTAAAGAGAAATGGTGAATTAAAAGACCTCTGGAAAGCATATAAGATGGAAAACAGAAATGAGATGAAAACTATGAAAGGGAAACTAAGACTCAAAGAGGATCTAATAAGAAGTTCTAATGAATGGCAAGCAAGAGTTATACGGTGAGAAAAAGAGAAAATGGGGATAGATAATATTTAATATGATATTGCCGGGTAATTTTTCAGAACTGAAGAAAAGACATAAATCCTTATGGTGAAAGATTAGACAGTTCTAAATAGAATAATTAAAAACAAATATACATCCAGATACTTAGTAGCAAAAGTTCAAAAAACATCAAAGATAAAAATCTTTAAAGCTACCCACAAAGAAAAGACATTCTAACAGAAGACTCCTTATCACTAACAATATATGTCAGAAACAGTAGAATAATATCCTCAAAGTGTTGAGGGAAAATATGTCAACCTGCTATTCTTTATACAGCTAAACTATCATTTCAGAGTGATAATAAAGTAATTTTTAGACTTTCAAAGACCAAGAGAGATTACTTCCTATGGATCTTTGCTACATGAGGTACATCAGGCTGGTTCATTTTGACATCCATTCCAACGCTTTCTTATACTACAGAGCCTGGAATGCTTTTTTAAGAATTACATATTCTATAACGCTTGCAATTAGCAATCTTCATGTGACCCAGGTTCTGAAAAGCAGATACACAGATACCTGAAAGGCAGAAGTGAACTATGTGAAGGTCAAAGAGCTCTTCCAGGGCTTCCCTGGTGGCGCAGTGGTTGAGAGTCTGCCTGCCGATGCAGAGGATGCAGGTTCGTGCCCCGGTCCGGGAGGATCCCGTGTGCCGCGGAGCGGCTGGGCCCGTGGGCCATGGCCGCTGGGCCTGCGTGTCCGGAGCCTGTGCTCCACGACGGGAGAGGCCACAACAGTGAGAGGCCCGCGTACCGCAAAAAAAAAAAAAAGAGCTCTTCCAGTCATTTAAACTAGAGAGAGTGGGATATGTTTTCTGTAACAAAGAACATTGATTAATAAAAAAATTGTAAACAAGGTCCTACTGTATATCACAGGGAACTATATTCAATATCCTGTGATAAACCATAATGGAAAAGAATATGAAAAATAAAAAAATATATATATATATGTATGACTTAGTCACTTTGCTGTACAGCAGAAATTAACATAACATTGTAAATCAACTATACTTCAATAAATTTTTTTAAATGCTTGAATCAAAAGAATTTTTGTTCCAGAAATGGTGGCAGGCTACAGACTTTCAAGGGAATGGGAATCCAGAATTCATTATCTCGTTTCATTGGTTTGAAGGCAATGAGGATTGGTTTAGCATCACAGGAAGAGGCTCAGCTGTTCCAGAGCATGCTTTGGTTGAGCAGTCACTTAAATCAGCAATCCCCAACCTTTTTGGCACCAGGAACCAGTTTCGTGGAAGACAGTTTTTCCACGGACCAGGGCGGGTGGGGGCGGGGAGGGATGGTTCCGGGATGATCCAAGGGCATTACATTTACTGTGCACTTTATTTCTATTTTTACATTGTAATATATAATGAAATAATTATACAGCTCACCGTAATGCTGACAGGAGGCAGAATGTGAGCAACGGGGAGCGGCTGTAAATACAGACGAAGCTTCGCTCGCGCGCCTGCCGCTCACCTCCTGCTGTGCGGCCTGGTTCCTAACAGGACACGGACTGGTGGTCCATGGCCCGGGGGTTGGGGACCCCTGACTTAAGTGATCCACCATAGTCACTTGGAATGAATTGCAAAGCTTTGGTGGCCTCGGTGATTGACCATTATAATGGACATAAGAAATAGACAAGTTGTGAGATGGGATGGCTGCTTCTAACTCAGCTATAATAGTTTTAAAAAGAAAATGACAGGATGAAGATGTTACATCAGAGAATGAGGAATAGTCCATGCTTGCCCTAAAGGAATTTGCTATATCTCAAAACTGCAGAGCTCGCGTAGCTAATTCAGTGGTTAATCAGACATAGGTTGAACATAAGTTGAATTCAATATAGGTTGAATTCACAGCCTCATTTGTTCTCTAATGTGAAAGTTAAGGCACTTACTGGGGAAAGGCAGCACCTAAAATTGGAATAGGAATGTTTGTGGGGGATTAAGATGACTCCAATAACCCCAAACTTCACTGAGCCTCTTGCATGAAGAAGCAGTTCCTCCTCTCCATCTGATGAAGCTGGTCCCCCTTGCTTACAGACCGGTACTAACCTCATCAGAGGATTCCTTGAAATGAAATGTCAAGTCTCTTCAAGACCCAGCCCTACTACCTCCTATTTGCCTGTAGATCCCAGGGGGCCATAAGGGGCCACTGACATCATCAAAACCAGAGGAAATATTTCATGCCAAACAAATTGCGTGATTTAAATAATTGAAATCCAGAGTGCTAGAAGAGGGAGGGAGGAATAAAAATGTAGATTAGGCTGACTTTATCAACATGGGAACACACACCAGAGATTCTAGAGTCAGTGGATTCAGCTTGGGCTACTGAGAATGGCTTTTTGTTTTTCATGTGAAACTTACATTCTTTTTTTTTTTTAATTGTGGTTAAAATACATATAACATAGTATTTACCGCCTTAACTATTTTTAAGTATACAGTTAAGTCGTGTTAAATACATTTATATTGTTGTACAACCAACCTCCAGAACTTTTTTCCATTCTTGCAAAACTGAAACTCCGTACCTGTTAAACAACTCCACATTCTCTCCTCTTCCCAGCCTCTGGTTACCTCCTTTGCCCTTTCTGTCTCTATGAATTTGACTACTCTGTATAGCTCATAGAAGTGAAATCATACATGATTTGTCTTTTTGTTACTGACTTATTTCACAGAGCATAATGTCCTCAAGTTTCATCCATATTGTAGCATTGGGCAGACTCCCAACCACTGCGCCACCAGGGAAGCCCTTTCCTTCCTTTTCAAGGCTGAATAATATTTCTTTGTGTGTATATACCACATTTTGTTTACTATTCATCAATTGATGGACATTTGGGTTGCTTCTACTTTTGGCTTTTGTGAAAAATGCTGCTATGAACATGGATGTACAAATATCTCTTTGAAACCCTGCTTTCAATTTTTTTGGGTATATAACGAGAAGTGGAATTGCTGGATCATATGGCATTCTATTTTTAATTTTTTGAGGAATTGCCATACTGTTTTCCACAACAGCTGTTCCATTTTACATTCCCACCAACCATGTCCAATGGTTACAACATCCCCACATTCTCACCAACACTGTTTTTCGTTTTCTTTTGTTTGATAGTAGCCATCCTAATGGGTGTGCAGTGGTAACTCATTGTGATTTTGATTTGCATTTCCCTCATGATAAATGATGTTGAAAATCTTTTCATATGCTTTTTGGCCATTTGTATATCTTCTTTGGAGTAATGTCTATTCAAGTCCTTTGCCCATTTTTAAATTGGATTTTGTTATTGTTGTGGTTGAGTTGTAGAAGTTCTTTGTATATTCTAGATATTAATGCCTTATCAAATATATGATTTGCAAGTATTTTTCCATTCTAAAGGTTGCCTTTTTACTCTGTTGTTTCCTTTGATACACAGAAATTTTAAATTTTGCTATAGTCTAATTTATCTATTTTAACTTTTTTCATCTGTGCTTTTGGTGCCAAATCCAAGAAATCAATGCCAAATCCAATGCTGGGAAGATTTTTTTCCCCTATGTTTTCTTCTAAGAGTTTTATAGCTTTAGCTCTTTAGGTAATTGATCCATTTTGCATTGATTTTTGCATATTGTATGAGGAAAGGGTCCAACTTCTTTCTTTTGCATATGGATATCCAGTTTTCTTAACACCATTTGTTGAAAAGACTCCTTTCCTTCTTCAGTCTCGGCACCCTGGTCGAAAATCGCTTGACCATATATGTGAGGGTTTATTCTATTCCACTGATCTATATGACTATCTTTATGCCAGTATCACAGTTTTTTTTTTTATTTCTGTAACTTTATAATAAGTTTTAAAATCAGGAAGTGTGAGAGCTCCAAAACTGTTCTTATTTTTCAAGATAATTTTAGCTATTTGGAGCCTTGAGAATGGTTTTAATTGTTTGCTAGGTTTCTATTGTCTCTGGGCTCCATAGTGTTCTATGCCAAAAGAATTTGAGATATTATAAAGCATAAGTTAGAAAGAGTAAAGCAAAGACTGTGAGAGATGGTAATATTGAAGTGGATTTGGCAGGTGTGACCCATGCATTCACCCCTAAATATGTCCTCTGAGAGGGCTCAGACCTATCCTTGACATAGAGAAACACAACAGCCAGGGAAATGCAGGCATATGTAAAAGTGCTAGAGTGGATTTCTTCCATGCATCAGAAACGAATATGAGGATGCTTCCTGATTCCAGTGAGGTTCCTGGGATTGGATTCTGGGGTGGCAGAAGCCACGTAGTAGCACTCACTCTTAGTGGCACAGAAAGGATGGTTACTATAACGATCAGCAGGTTCAGCTCATTAATCAATTATCCGGCCCTTCTCCAAAGGGGCTTACGCAATGGCCAGTGTACACATTTGGAGATAACTGGACACCGACTTTTTGGTCATATCAATTCTTAGAGATGAAAAAAGACATTGTGGTTCATAGATGAGAGTGGGGACTTGTGGAGGTCAGTGATAAATGGAATTGCAGCTTATGTCCCACTCATACCGGGTCCATGAGTTTATTCTGTGGCTAAATCCTGAGTTCCTAGGAAACAGTCAGAATACTTAGCAACTGGCAGAATCAACACACGAGGACGTTACAGCGGTGTCAGTGGAAGCACCTGAAGCTCCTCCTCGCAGTGAAAATATAAGCTCAAAGCAATATCACCTCCCTGGGGGAATCACACAGGTTGGTGCCAATATTAAATACTTGACAGATGCAGAAGTAGTGGTTCTTTTGTTTTTTTAAAGAGACTTATTCTTTTTTAAAAAATTTTGCCTGCTTGTGTCAGTGGAAGCACCTGAAGCTCCTCCTCGCAGTGAAAATATAAGCTCAAAGCAATATCACCTCCCTGGGGGAATCACACAGGTTGGTGCCAATATTAAATACTTGACAGATGCAGAAGTAGTGGTTCTTTTGTTTTTTTAAAGAGACTTATTCTTTTTTAAACATTTTAAAAAATTTTGCCTGCTTTGGGTCTTCATTGCTGCAGGCGGGCTTTCTCTAGTTGCGGCAAACAGGGGCTACTCTTCATTGCAGTGCTCAGGCTTCTCATTGCAGTGGCTTCTCTTGTTGTGGAGCACGGGCTCTAGGTGCGTGGGCTTCAGTAGTTGGGACATGTGGGCTCAGTAGTTGCGGCCCACGGGCTTAGTTGCTCTGCAGCATGTGGGATCTTCCCGGACCAGGGCTCGAACCCGTGTCCCCTGCACTGGCCGATGGATTCTTAATCAGTGCGCCACCAGGGAAGTCCCAGAAGTAGTGATTCTTATTAGAGTCTTTTGACTCTTTTGACTCACCTGTTTGGCCTCTACCTAAGGTAGGTAAACTTGGGTTGCATGCATAGAACTGGGAATCAGAAAAGCATCCAATTTCTCAGCAGAAGTGTAAGAAGGTAGGTGAGCAATGCTGGTCGGCAGAATAAAGGCCTCCCAAGGACGTCTGTCTCCTAATCCCAGAACCTGTGAACATATTCAGGCAAAGGAGAATGAAGGTTGCAGATGGAATTGGGGTTGCTAATCAGTTGACTTTAAGATGGGACAGTATCCTGTATTACTCAGGTGGACCCAGTGTAATCACAAGGGTCCTGAAAGTGGAGAGGAGGCACAGAAGAGATGGAGAAACGAAGCTAAAGAAGGTCAGAGAGATGCCATGTTGCCGCCTTTGAAGCTGGAGGAAAGGGGCCATGAGCCCAGGAATACGGGTGGCCTCTGGAGGCTGGAAAAGGTAAAGAAAAAGATCAGACCCGGAGCCTACAGAAAGAAATGCAGCCATGCTGACGCCTTAATTTCAGCCCCATGAGACCTGTGTCAGACTTCTGACTTACCTATGGAAGTGTAAGATAATACGCTTGTGCTGTTTAACCCACTAAGGCGGTCATAATTTGTCATGGCAGCAACAGAAAACTAATAAAAATGCCTTCAAAATTCCGAGAGAAAGTGATTTTCAATCTATTACCCTATATTCGGTCAGATGCAGTTCTAATTACATGTGAATTAAAAACATCTCGGGACTTACAAAGGTCTCAAAAGAAATTTTTCTTTTCTTGGGCAACGGCCGGAAGATGTGCTCTTCCAAAGTAAGGAGTAAACGAAGAAAGAGGCAGAACTGGATCTAGGAAATTGGAACATCTAACCACTAGGGAGAGGAGAAGAGGAGTCCTGGGAAAGCAGGTCTTCTGCTGCCATAGAGATATGTAAACATAGAGATCAGCTAGCCAAGGAGAAGCAGCTCAGATGGCCCAGGAGGCGTGGGAGAGGGGTACTGGCAGACCAGGATGTGTGTGGTCACCTCACAAAGGGGTCTTAACTATTTTGAAAAATTGGGACAGAAGTAGCGATTGTGATATAGAAAACAAAAGCAAAGAAATAGAGGCAAGTTTTAAATCCAAAAAAAAAAGATTGTTTTTAAAAAAGAAATATAATTGTCATATCCTACTTGTCTCAGCTGTGAACTCTATTTGCATATTCTAATAATACAAATATAGATGTAACTAGATTGGAAGGATGCAGGGAAGAAAAGTGAAGCCTTGGACCTCTAGGTTCCATTTCTGTTGGCTCACTGCTTGTTTGTGTATAGACTGCAGAGGCACAGAATTGGATGAATTATAATCCTTGGCTTATGGCACACTCTTAATGTTGGTCCATCTGCTTTTAGCTATGTGGTTAGTTATGTGATTCATGATTTTTAATCAGGTAGTAAGAACCCACTGCCCCAAACGAAAGCTAGAACCTTGACAATGATTTACAGCCAAGTGGTTCTGTAACAGGGAAAAGCCAAATCAGACTACATGTTGGAGCTGTTTCTTTTGCTTTAACCTTTGCTACCCGTTGCTTTTGTTCACTAAAAGGATACTGTCTATACATAATGGCCTGCCTCAGGGAACGCTGCCCTTCTGCTTGAATGTCAAATCGAAGTGCCTTTGTTCAGGGAAACATCCCCACCCTGTTCCACCTGTGGATGGCTGCAAGAAAGAAGAAATTAACACATCCCCTCCCGGAGGCCGGCCATTCCAGGAGATATTTGCAAAAAGTATGGCCTTTTTACTTTACTTCCTCATCTCCTCCCCCTCTCTGTGCTATAAGAAGTTGGCATCCAAATCCCGATAAGATGGTTATTTTGAGACTTTAGTCCCACCATCTTCTCGGTGTGCCAGCTTTCCTAATAAAGTCGTACTCCTTGCCTCAGCACCTTGTCTCCCGATTCATTGGTCTGTCGTGCGGCGAGCAGAGCGAGCTTGGACGCGGTAACAGTTCCCATCGCCCTACGTGCCAACCCCTACCCCTTCTCCACATGACGTAATCAACATCCTGAACCCTGTGTTCATGATTCCTTTGCCTTCCTCATGTTGACGCTGAGCAACTTAAATTCATGACCAGTCTGAGGACAGGGTCCCCGCTAGGTTAAAAACAGGAGGCAAGGAGGAGCTGTTAACATCAAGCACTTTGTCACCATGAAGCAGCAAATAGCTTATTCTCAGCAAGAGAGGCTCTAAAACCTGAACCCCAGGGCTTTCTCGCATTAAATATCACTGGTTATTCTTTTCCCCAAATGCCTCCAGCATTGCATGTATTGTATTTGTTCTTTCCCTAACTACACCTTGAAAGGAGAGAGAATGGCAGGGGCGAAGGCACTGGGGTGAGGGTGTGGGGAGGGTACACAGAGATGCCAAAGCAGGATGCTGACAACCTGATCCCACAGCACTGGGAGCATCTTCTACCGTCTTGGGGCAACACTCTAGACAAGCATGTTTCCCCATTGGATACTGCAAGACCGCCAGTCTTCCCTGGCCCCAGGCACTCTGGCATAGCTTCCATCACCCTAGGGGCCCTGGAGGCACATCCCAACCAGCTTGGAGCAGTGAGGGTTTAGCCAAGTTCTGCCTGTGTTGTCTGGGGATCCGGAGGCCCTGGCCAGCTGTGAGACAGCTGTTAACCTTGGCAACCTGACATAGTTGGTCAAGCAGGGCACTGGCCGCTCAGGCATCGCTAACAGCTTGTTGGGAAGACGCTTCTAGCCAGAGGTGAGCCCACAAGGCAGCATGAGATTCTACTTGTTCTAGAAGCATGGATTCACTGACCATGGAGCTGCAAGGGGCCCTGGAACCCATGTAGTCAAGCATTTCCCTAAGCATGTAACTCAAGCACTGGTTTGGGGACAGTCAACAGTGCCCCGTAATCAAGGAAATTCATAGAACATCAGATTAAAAACAAATTTCTTTCCTACAAGGCTTCTCAGAACCTCATCTCAAGATTAGGCTTTGGGAACTTTACCTGAGCCTCAGTTTCTTCATCTGCGGTGTAGAAATAATAATGCTCACCTTGGAGAAATACTGAGGGAGAATGAGCTCACGGACTCAGTTAGCACAGTGTCTCATGTAGGTGTCGGCAGATCCTAGTTCCCCTCTTTTCTCCATTGCCTTTCATTTTCTTTCAAATGTTCCCCTAGGCACAGTAAATTCCCTACTGTGTAGTTATTTAACATTGATTTCCTGGGCTCTGGAGGGCATCGGGGTAATTATGTATGCAGTGGAGGTGTTACCGAATCAGGTCTGTCTGCTCACCACTCAAAAGTCAATACGAGGGCTTCCCTGGTGGCGCAGTGGTTGAGAGTCCGCCTGCCGATGCGGGGGACACAGTTTCGTGCCCCGGTCCGGGAAGATCCCACATGCCGCGGAGCAGCTGGGCCCGTGAGCCATGGCCGCTGAGCCTGCGCGTCCGGAGCCTGTGCTCCGCAACGGGAGAGGCCACAACAGTGAGAGGCCCGCGTACCCCCCAAAAAAATAAAAAAGTCAATATGAGAGAGAGAGAGAGGGAGAGAGACAACTGTTGGTAGAAAGGAAAGATGCTTTTAATCAGAATGCCGGCAATCTGGGGAGATGGTACACTCAGCGTCCCCAGAAACCACCTCCAAAGACTCTGCTTGGCCATGAAAGATTTAAAGGGAAACAGGGAAGTAACCTCAGTTAATCATTGAGATAGGGGGTCAGAGTCGTGGACATCAACCCCTCCTGACCTTCCTCTAGATGTTATCTTGTTCACGAGATTACTGAAGGGGAAGCTAGGGAAGAGATCTGGTCATCTGTTAAGTACTTGTTCTTCGTTTCTACTTCTTTGATCTACAAAAAGAACCCACACGTTAGGCAAGGTACTGTGTGATCAAAAGATGTGAAAGGTGCGCTTGGGCCAGAGATGAGCAGAGCATGCGGCTGCCTGGTCGAAGGGTCAGTTACAATGTAGCTTCGCTAAAGCGACAAGAAAAGGGGCTTCCTGTCGAGGGCGGTTTCCTGCAAAGAGCCGCTTATAGAGGCTCCTACCCAGCTTAGCTGGTGGGACAAGGGGAGCCCAGGTCCAGGGGGGCAGAAACCCTGTGAACAGGAACGTGGTACCCACTGCACCCTGCGCGTGGGAGCGGCAGCTTCGCCTCCTCCTGAATCACCAAGGAACAGATGGAGTCCCGGCTTAAATAACTCAGCACAGATTCATTTCACAGATTTCACAAAAGAGGGGCCTCGGCAGCCAGCCCCGTGGAAGAAGGCACTAACCAGAGGTTTTCAACGGACTATTTACCCACTCTGTTTGAGCTTTTATGCAGCTGTGAAATGTAGAGGTGAGGGCCGAGGCTCTCCACGCTCTCTTCATCTAATCCTCGCGGATCCCCGCTTTAAAGGTCATCAGCTGTGGCCTAATCACAAATCCAGGAAGCACAGGCCACACACCCACTATGTATTTTATTGAGACGGGAGCAATTTACAGTCAAGTCCTCGTGACGGCACAGCGGGAAGATTCCAGTTTTACACATGTCACATTCACAAACACAAATCACTTCTGCTCTGAGGCACACAGGGAACGTGGGGTGGGGGGAGACAGGGAGCTGACAGGAGACCCAGACTTCATGAGCCATCAGTGGGGAGGGTCTTCTGCAAGAGAAGAGCCTCCTCTGGGACTTGGCAGAATTTCTAGATGCCCTCAGAGAGGAAGGAACAAAGTGAAGCCTTCCCCGTGATTTCAGAGCAGGACAAATTTTCTGTAACCCTGTCACCTGTTCTCTTTCTGGTAAGAATTTCCATGGCAGCATTAAGAGACAATACACACAGGCCTGGGAGCCACTTGGTCTGAAAAAAAATCCACCTGGGGATCCCTATGGGCTTAAAAGGCTCTCTGTGTCCCATGAAAGTCACTTTTCTATCCACTGTTCAGAAGATTATTTTTTAAACTTTACGTCTTGAAAATTTTCAAACATCCTCGTAAATAGAGAGAATAGGATAATGAACCCCCATGGTTCCTTACAGAGAAGCAGATGATATGACCAAGTTCAGGTTCAATTAACAGCCAAGAGATCTAAGTGAACCTTAGACAAACCCCTTCTCCCTGAGCCTCAGTTTCCCTCTTAGCTCCATGACCATGCTTTGCTTTCAGGATCTCTCTGGTGCTAGAAAGAAACCTCAAACCAGTGTGAGAGCGACAGTTGTTTAGGGCTGATGAATGAAGCTCTCTTCTGCCCAATGCGTCTCTCTTCCGGGTGACCCAGTGAGTCACTCAGGGCCAGATGGAAGGTGATGAAAACACTCACTGTCTTTGGAATGAGATTTCTCTGGCAAGTTGAGTCACTAAGGACCATCACGATGCCATAGGGTTTGATAAGTGACACGTGAGAGATGTTGACAGTGAGTCGCCTTATGAGAACTGGCGTGAAGAAGCCTTAGTATTCAGATGACATGGAGGAGAAATGGCCTGACTAGACAGCTTGGGAGGATGAGGTGTCTAAGCACGGGTATTTCCAGCATGTTGGAAAGCCTGCTCCCTCATCTCCTGCAAAAGCAGGGCAGTATTTCACCACCTCTTGTTCTGTGTGCTGGCAGGAGAGGAGGAATTATGCCTCCCGGATGAGTTTTATTCCCGGTTCATCACGATAGCCACCCTCCGAGGAGAGGTCCTTCAGCCGGGCCCTTGCCACCACTGGCTGCGGGACGAAGGCAGTCTGTCCGCTCTGGGACGGTGTTTCCCTTGGGCTCTTCTCACACCTCATCTTCGAAGTCTTCTGGTGGACACTATTCCCGGGAGAGGGGCTCAGGAGTTCTCGGCTATGCCCAGTTTCTTGCTTACTTCTAAATGGAGAAGTGTAATTCAGCATGAAGTGAAAATCATAGACACACACACACACACACACACACATACACGAAAAGAAGCTGCAAAGAAAGCCACAGTATTTTGACAGAACTTATCAGAAGTTGGAGGGAGAAGGGGGTGATTTTTATTTTCTTCTTCGTGCTTCTCTGAATGTTCCAAAGTTTCCATAATAGTGTTTCTTTGTTTCAAGGAAACTCAGTAATTCCTCTTTATATTAAGGAACCCAGTCGGTCTTTTCTTGTCATGTGTTGGGCCGCCACAGAACCGGGACTCAGCCAGCTCCAGCGACTTCAGAAAGCAAGGCATACACACCTCCACGCTGGCTCTGGCTCGCTGACCTTTCACTGGCCGACGGGCCTTTCTCAAGCACAGCTGTGCATCTGGGTCAGCCACTGCGCACGTCTGACTCCAGGGTCCTTCGTGGGTGCTCAGTGGTGGGAGGGCTGTAAGGCAGCTGCCTGACAGGTGTAGGCAGTTGACTGACTCAGCCCCCACGGGGGCTGAAGCCGTTCTGGGTCCCCTGGCTCAGGGGACCAGCATGTCTCAGACAGGAGTTCACAAACACGTGTCAAGCTGGGTGTTGTCTTTTCGTTTTCCCATCTAACGGGTCGAGGAGCCTGGGCAGAGTTGCCTAGGCACTCAAACGTCCTTGGGCTTCTTCAGGAACTGCTTCCAGCATGTGAAGAGGTGTGAGGACAGGCTGTTTTCCAGGCTTTGTCCTCCCTCAGGCCCTTTCCCAGCCTCATTTGGAGACAGAGCCCCGCCCCCCCCACTTCCTGCTCTCCTCCTCTAGGTCACTGCCACGACAGGCTCCACGGACGACAGGTCTGTCTTCCCAGACTGCAGCTGCGAGGGGGGCAGGAGGCTGTGGGCTAGTGGAGCGCTGCGGCCGCTGCTTTTCTCTGTCCAGGCCACCCTGAAGGAAGGGACCGGGGAGGGCGGCCGCTCCTCCCGAGGCTTGGGTGACCTCTGGCACACGCGCAGTAATGCCTTCAGCGCGACCCTGAAGTTCTCATTGAGCCAGCAGTAGATGAAGGGGTTGTAACAGGTGCTGCTCATGGCGATCCAGTGGAAGGCAAAGTAGAGGGCATTACTGGTGTGGATGACCTTGCTGGACAGGAGGAGGACGTAGCAGTTGAGGGGGAACCAGCAGAGGGCAAACAGGACCACCACCAGCATCAGCATCTTGATGGTTTTCTTCTTCTTGCGTCGCAGGGCCAGGTATTGCTCCGTGGTCACATCCCCAATGGTGTTGCACAACCACAGCTTCTTGGCCACACGGGCGTAGGCCACGGATATGAGGAGGAGGGGGAGAATGTAAAGCAGGATGAACGTGGCCAAGTCCAGGTACTTCCAGAAGAGGTCGGCTGGCTCAGGGAAGTCTGGCAGGCACAGGGAGCGGACAGTGTCCTCACTGGGGGCAGGGGAGAGAGAGACAGAGACAGACAGAGAGGGAGAGGGATAGAGAAGGAAGGTGTGAAATCAGCGTGGAAAAGCCCCATCCCAGGAACCACTGGCCTCTCCCTCCACTGGGCTCCTGGTACCTCCGTCTGTTACAGCACATGTGATGAGCAGCCTAATTATCTGATTACGTTTTCAGCTCTCCCACTAGGCTGGGCGTTCTATACAGGTAAGAGATACACCTGAATGTCCATCGACAAATGAATGGATAAAGAAGACGTGGTACATATATACAATGGAATATTACTTAGCCATAAGAAAATGAAATAATGGGCTTCCCTGGTGGCACAGTGGTTGAGAGTCTGCCTGCCGATGCAGGGGACACGGGTTCGTGCCCCGGTCTGGGAAGATCCCACATGCTGCGGAGCAGCTGGGCCCGTGAGCCATGGCCGCTGAGCCTGCGCGTCCGGAGCCTGTGCTCCAGAGCGGGAGAGGCCACAACAGTGAGAGGCCCGCGTACCGCAAAAAAAAAAAAAAAAGAAAGAAATAATGCCATTTGCAGCACGGATGGACCTAGAGATGGTCATACTAAGTGAAGAAAGCCAGACAGAGAAAGACAAATATCATATGATATTGCTTTACACGTAGAGTCTAAAAAAAAAAGATACAAACGAACTTATATACAAAATAGAAATAGACCCGCAGACATAGAAAACGATATGGTTACCAAAGGGGAAAGGTCGGGGGGGAGGGATAAACTGGGAGTTTGGGATTAATATATACACACTACAATATATAAAATAGATAATCAACAGGAATCTGAAAAAGAATTTATATATATATATACACACACACGCACACACTCATATATATATATATATATATATATAACTGAATCACTCCACTGTACACCTGAAACTAACACAACATTGTAAATCAACTGTACTTCAATTTTCAAAAAAGAGAAATACACCTAGATCACTCTGTGTCCTCTTTACTTTGTATTATTCCTAGCCCAGAATAGACACCCAATAAATATTTGTTCAATGAATGAATGCAACAGTGGTGTTCCTAGTCTTAGAATTAACTCATCCTGGGAGCATGATGGACTCAGGAAATCTTGGAATTTCCCATTGTACTACCTACTCCCATTCCAGAGGGGATCCAAGGAATGGGGCAAAGAAATGCGTCTTGAGAGTGTGAGTGGCAGTGCCTGAACTCATACACCTTTAGCCACTCAGACAAAAAGTACTTATTTTCTCTGGAATGTACCCAGTCCTCTTGAAAATTTTTAGGGACATCTGTGTATGTTGGGAAAGCCAGAGCTGGTGGGTTAAGAATATGCAGATTATGATTTGCTGAATGAGGTGGCAGGGAGCTCCCTCGGCAGCTTCCTTCCACTTTGCAGAAGCGAAAACCCAGGGGCTGTTTTGATTGAAGGCGCAGTTTCAATACACTCACACAAAGGAAGCCACAAGACTATTACTTACATCCCAGAATGGGGGCACCGTGAGCTAGGAGAAGGGCAATCCTCCCTCCCAGGTCACAGGTGAGCAGGAGAAAGAGCGACCAGGGTAGCAAACACCTGTTACTTATAAGGTGGTTGAGGCAGAGGTCACTAATTTTTCACAAGTGGTCATTTTAAAAGATTCCCTGATGGGCTTCCCTGGTGGCACAGTGGTTGAGAATCCGCCTGCCAATGCAGGGGACACGGGTTTGAGCCCTGGTCCGGGAAGATGCCACATGCCGCGGAACAGCTAAGCCGAGCGCCACAACTACTGAGCCTGCGCTCTAGAGCCCACGAGCCACAACTACTGAGCCCGCATGCCACAACTACTGAAGCCTGCGTGCCTAGAGCCTGTGTTCCGCAACAAGAGAAGCCACCTCAACGAGAAGCACGTGCACCGCAACGAAGACCCAACGCAGCCAAATAAGTAAATAAATAAAAATAATTAAAATAGAAAAAAAAGATGCCCCGGGAAAAGCAAGGCGGGAACTTGTGGCAGGAATCCTAAGCTCCGGTCTTTATCTAAATGTCCAGACTCTGGGTGCGAGCAGGGTTTTCGTACTGTGACATCTCTGAGCAGCAACTCAAAATTGCTACTTTTTTTCCCATCATACCATGTAGCTTGTTGATGTTGTTATAGGTGCAGCTGGCCATCACTAGTGAAAGAAAGAAAACTCTCTTTGCTTTTGTTAGCAGAAAAAAGAAATAGCCTTCCATATATGAAGGCAGTTCAGGAGTCTGAATGCCGGGAAGGGGTGGGTATGTGATTCATTCGATAGCCTAGAATTCGGGGACAGAGACTTTATAAATTAGTTGAAATCGGCCTTCAGAGCTTGTTCTTTGGACCCCGCTATGTCACAGGACTGTATGTATGTCTCAGGCGAGGCAGCACATGGTAAGACCTGCCGGCAGTGCACCCCCTAGATCCCCTTTACTGGTCTGGAGCACCAGGCCCCCCAGCTCCGGCCCACCCGACAAGACACAGCTGTCAGCCGTGATCTTCTAGGGGCCTAGGACTACCCGAAGGCCACTGGAGATACTTTCCACAGATCCATTACGAGCCAGAAGTGGCCACGTATCTCCATTTCCCCCAGGAAGGCCTGGAATACAAAAGCCCAGCCCCCTTGGCTCAAAGCAGGCAAACTCTGTGTTAGCAGGCTGCTCCAGAGCTCCCCCTGCAAACCACACCCTCCCTTGGTCTCTCCCCATTTGCTGTCCAGCTTCTCCACTGCCTTACCCATTACCCCGGGAGCACTTTCTTAAAATTCCCAGGCACATGTACCTTCCTTTATCTCAGGATCTGTTTCTACGGAACTTCAGCTGAAACAACAATGAACTGATGAAGATCACTCTAAGCTCATTCATTCATTCAGTAACTACGTACAGAGAGCTCGTGATGTGAGACAGTAATATAGATGCTAGGGACACCAAGATGGCAAAATCAGAAATGGCGCCAGCTCCCCCCAACCTCACAGACTAACAGGGGAGATCACCTTAACTGACTGGCAGCACGCACGAGTGTTTAAATTTCAAGACACTGAGTGCTTTCCATTCTGTGAGAGCACAGGACAAAGCATATGATAGAAGGGAGGTAGTGGGGAGGGGCGTAGAGCATCCTGCCTGAGACACTTAGAGATATACATGTTTGTAGGTTGTGGGAGAGAATTTAAACATCACCGTTTTAAACAGGGCCTGGGTGACTCTGAATCTCAGTCTGGGCTAGTACCTGTCCCCAGTGGCAGAAGCTGATTGCTAATTGCCTTGACCTTACAGACAAAGGGACAGAGACTAAAGAAGAAGCTACAAGTGTTGTGAAGAAAAGATGAGAAAAAGCAGAAAAAGTGCAGAGGATATGCACGGGCCTGGAAGCAACAGGATGGGAAGGAGACAGAGAGGACAGCTCAGCGCAGCAGGTACTGGTTAACTCTGAGATTCAGAGGGGGCTCAGATTTCCCTCTGTCAAGGTTCTCCGGATCCCCAGGCTGCTCCCCACTAGCTCATCTCACCTGTACTTGAAGGTAAATAATTTCTGGCAGATAGCGTGTGGAAGTGAAAAGAACGTCGCCATGGTCCAGATGACTGCGATGTAGATGACACCTTTTGTGATTGAGATCCGGGGTTTTAACGGATACATGATGACCTGGAAGACAAGCAAATTGGGCATCACTGGCTGAAGACAGTTTGAAGCAACTAAGAAATACAGACGATGCAGCTCACTTGTCACAATGAGGCAGGTAGGTCCTACTTAGAGTCAAGCACCCCTTAACTCACTATCGAGCCCCTGAGCTGCACCACCACACCGTCCAGCCCACGGGGGTACAGAGAGGGTGTCATCTAGACTCAGAGACTCCAGGCAGTTCAAATGCCCCTTGCAGGACTTCCCTGGTGGCGCAGTGGTTAAGAATCCACCTGACAATGCAGGAGACGTGGGTTCGAGCCCTGGTCCGGGAAGATCCCACATGCCGCAGAGCAACGAAGCCCGTGCGCCACACCTACTGAGCCCGTGTGCTGCAACTACTGAAGCCCGCACAACTAGAGCCCATGCACCGCAACGAAGAGAAGCCCCTGCTCGCCGCAGCTAGAGAAAGCCTGCACACAGCAAGGAAGACCCAACGCAGCCAAAAATAAATAAATTAATTATTTTTAAAAAAATGCCTCTTGCAGGTCATGCATGGCAGAAGCCGACTGCAGTGAGAGGATGGGGGAGCGGTGAAGGGGGAGGTCTGTTCCCATGACACCCACAGCGAGGCTGGCACAGAAGCAGCCGTGGCACCTCCAGATCTCATCTCATCTGCCAGTGATTCCAGATCCTTTAAGTTACAAAGGGCTCCGAGGGGTCTGAAGGCGACACAGGTCGGGAGGAGACTCTCACCACTTACCATGGGAAGCTGCGTTGCCCTTTATTTGGGGGTTCACCACATTGTCTCTGAAAGCCATTTCTAAAATTGCAGTGGGGCAATTTCAGCTTTCCCAAGCCCCAAATTAAACCATTGTTAGAGGCTTTGGGCTGAAAAGCATCTTGGAATTGATTGCTACTGTATGCCAATCAATTCTCCTAAAAGGTTTAAGTAAAGACTTGGGAATTTAACAGCATCCTCATTTTAAGATCAGAATCATTCTTCCTCTTTTTTTATTGAAGTATAGTTGATGTGTATAAATTGCAGGTGTACAGTAGAGTGAGTCACAGGTTTAAAGGTTATCCTCCATTTATAGTTATTATAAAATATTGGCTACATTCCCCATGTTGGACAACATATCCTTGTAGCTTATTTTATAATAAGCTATAGTTTGTACCTCTTAATCTCCTACCCCTATATTGCCCCTCCCCCATTCCCTCCCCACTGGTAACCACTGGTTTGTTCTCTGTATCTGTGGGTCTCCTTCTTTTTTGTTATATTCACTAGTTTGTTGTATTGTTTTAGATTCCACATATAAGCGGTATCACACAGTATTTGTCTTTCTCCGGCTGATTTATTTCACTTAGTATAATGCCTTCCAAATCCATCCATGGCAAAAATTTCATTCTTTTTTTATGGCTGAGTAGTATTCCATTATACACATATACCACATCTTCTTTACCTATTCACCTGTTGATGAACACTTGGGTTGCAAGATTAGAATCATTATTTCTTGAAAAAGCCATTTGGGGATAGGTGAGTCGGGTCAGAAGGAGAGGTCATAAAGAGCTACCACTGTCTCAGGACGCCATCCCAGGACACACTGGACCTTCTGCTGTGTCCTCCCAAAGTCTGCTCCCAATTTTTTAAGGTTTTATGGGAGGAACGGACTAGGCTTTAGAAGCTGCCCAGCACATCTCCATTCTGGACTTTGCCATCCTTGCCCCTCACACGCCATCGTGGTTCAGGTTGATAAAGGGAGTGGAAGCCTCAGTCAGAGGCCACGGGCACCCTCAGGTCCTTTCCAGCTCCCTTCACCATGTTGACCCATGTGAATCCGATGGAGCAGGACAGTGAGCTGGGCCTCCCTACCCAACCCGACACCTGCGCCTGCCACCTGCCCGTCCCCCTCCAGCTTATTTACCTCTTCAACAACCTGGGTCCAGAAATATCCATCTCATATCCCAGCCAGGAGCCTTGCCTCGGACCTGCATTTGCCACTCTCTTTTCATCTGTGATTTTCCAGATCTGCTTTTCAATCCCCCCAAAACAAACTCGTTCATTTCTGACACACAAAATGCCAGCAGCGAGTCTTCACTGGAGCAACAAACGTGGAATAATATTTTGCAGCCCCTAGCACAAAGGGAGCTATATGCCTATTTTAGCCCCACTTTAGCGGCTATATGCCTAATTTAATGCTCAGAGTGGTCAATAAGAAGACAAATGTGCTCACTGAAACACGGGCTAAAACACTGCCTTCAGCCCCTTGGAAAGCAAAGCCGGGGAGGGAAGGACAGGGCGTCGGGGGTGGGTGCCCTCACCTGGTGGCGGTCCACGGCGATGGCTGTCAGCGTCAGGGCTGAGACGTGCAGGGAACAGTACTGGGCGAAGCGGCTGACGTGGCACATGCCTTTCCCGAACACCCAGGTGCTGTTCACAAAGCGGACCTGGAGACGAGCCCACAAACGTCAGGAGACAGACAGGCCTTGACACTGATGCTCGCTCCCTGTGGTCTCTGAGGAGCATCCCACAGGAGCCTTCTTCCCCTCCTCCTTCTTCCTCTGTGCTGCTGGACTGTGGGTCACGCGTGCTTATCTCCAGCATGACTCCTTCTCTGTCATTCAGTTCAACAAACCCTGACCCTGCCGTTATGGCTGGGCCCTGTTCAGTGCCAGGGCAGCGTGGGAAGGACATGGGCTCTGGAGTTAGATTTCCCACCTCTAATCTTTTCTAGCTGTGTGACCTTTGGCAAGGTAGGTAACCTCTCTGAACCTCAGTTTACTCATTAACAACAACAACAAAAAAGGCTTAAAAATCTCTACTTTGTATCTTATTGTAGGGATCAACTTTAAAAAAAAAAAATGGCTACAGGGACTTCCCTGGTGGCACAGTGGTCAAGAATCCGCCTGCCAATGCAGGGGACACGGGTTCAAGCCCTGGTCCAGGAAGATCCCACATGCCGCGGAGCAACTAAACCTGTGCGCCAACACCTACTGAGCCTGCACTCTAGAGCCTGCGTGCCACAACTACTGAAGCCTGTGCGCCTAGAGCCTGTGCTCCGCAACAAGAGAAGCCACCGCAGTGAGAAGCCTGTGCACAGCAACATAGAGTAGCCCCCGCTCACCGCAACTAGAGAAAGCCCGCGCGCAGCAACGAAGACCCAATGCAGCCAAAACACAAAAAAAACTACCTAATAAAAAATAAGTAAATAAAAAATTAAAAAATAAAATAACTTTAAAAAGGCTACAAAGTGTGGAACACGTCTGGCAGATTGCTAGAAAGATATGATTAGAAATAAATAGTAGCCATTTTTATGGTAACAGTAAAATTCATTTTAGGCTCATATGAGTTCAGACTCATGGAGGAGACATATCTGAAGAGTCACAACACAGCATGTGGGCTGTGCTCTGGAACCCTAGCTAAGCAGGCCTGCAACATGTCATCTGGAAAGGAGTCCCAGGGGCCTGCAGAGGTGGGAGCAGGGACCAGGGTCTGGGCAGGCAGACAAGACAAGCTCCCAGGGCATGTAGGGTCCAGGGAGCAGACTTAGGCCTCACTCCACATCCTCCATGGCTATTTGCTCACTCACTCAGCTCCTGAGCCCCTGTGAGTGATGCCCCACGCCCAAGAGAGATCAGGCCTTGATTCTGATCAAGAAGCTTCCAATGTGGGCAGAGGAGGACTCGGGTATCTCAGATGCAAGACAGAAAGTAGTCAGTGCCCTACAGAAGGCCCAGATAAAGGGCCACCAGGCGGGGTGGGAGTGCACCGAGGCAGAGAGAACGAGAGAAGACACCGAAAGAAATAGAGCAGGTCAGCTCGAGAGGAAGAATATTGCGTAGTGATTTACAGCAGAGTATTTGCTAGTGATAGCTGCCACCTTGGGCAAGGCACTTAGGCCCAATGAACCTCGTTTTCCTCATCTGTAAAATGGGGCTAACCCTTGTTCACATGATTGTTATGAAACTCAAACACATGTAAGGCAGATAACACAGGTAAAGGAGGTACGACAGTGCCTAGTACATAGCAAGTACTTAACACTATTAACTGCCATTATTATAACATACTAGGCATTTGAGATGAACGTTAAAGAATAGGTAGGACTTGCCCATGGGGAGATAAGAACAAAGGGCTTGGCACTAGGTCAGAAATCCCAGGACCTGTTTGGGGAACAAGGGTTGGGACTGTTTGGCTGGAATGTGTGGATGAGAGTCACGAGGGACAAGTCTGGTCTGATCATGAACCTGGGACAGCAGACCATGGACACTACTCTCTCTGGAATAGGCAGGGCGGAGCAGCCCAGAAACATTACAGAGCAGGAAATCCTTAGCTACTCCTACTTCTCGCCTCCCACAATCAATGAATCACCAAAGCCGACCAGTGCTACCTCGAAGGGTTTTCAAATCCATCCCCACTTCTTCAGTCCCAAGGCCGTGGCCCGAGTGGAATCCCCCGTCATCTCTCACCTGGACCATGATAGCCTCCAGACGGCTTTCCTTGTCCTCTAGTCTGTCCCCGTGTAATTCAGCCTTCACGCTGCTGACAGCATTTTCTTAATCAAAAATCAGATGCCTGCTTAGAATCATCATGGCCTTCAAGAGACAGCCAGATGCCTTACGAGCGCCCAGGCCCGCTCACAGCCCTGCCCCAGCCTTCCCTTCCGGCCACCTCTGCTTCCCCCTGCCCTGCTGCCTCCTCCGCTGGCCTTCTTGCCTCTGCTGCTCCAGCTACAGTGAACCGCTCAGCGTTCCCTCAACACACCGTGAACCTGGACACCCTTGCCTTTGTTCGCCCGGGTCCCTCTGTCTGCAATGAACGTTCATCTAGGCCTGGGAAATGCCTACTTATCCTGGCCCCTTCGAAATGCCACATGCCCTGAAAAGTCTCCTTTGACCCTCTCGTGGGACTCTGGCAGGTCAAAGTAAACGATCACCTTCTCCAGGCTCCACCACATTCTGTGTACGGCTCTGCCGTGGGAGTTGTGAATAACTGTTTGCTTTTCTCTCAATGACCAGAGCTGGACTTCATGCCGACGTAGAGTGTAAAGTGGACAGAAAGGGAGACCAGGGAGGAAGGATATCGTCACCAACCAGCCAAGGGCAGGACATCTTACCCCTTCAAGGAGCCTGGCTGAGGGCTTAGAAGACCCGACCCTGGTTGCAAGAGCCTTGGAAGCTCTGACAGGAATTTGGATTGGGGTGGTTGCGTGGGTCAGGTTGAAGGCCAAGCTGCTTTGGATCAACCGGGAGCGGGGGCTGGGTTCTCAGGACGCTGACATCTCCTCTCTTGCAGGACATCCTCCGGGTAGGGGCTGTCAGCTCTCAGCCGCAGCCTGGCCTCCCTCCCCACCTGCCCTGTGTCTGCCGCAGATCCAGCCATGCATCCTGTTCTGGGCAGCAGCATAGGGCCATACCCTGGGGCTTCCCAGTTCCCATCCTGGGTGGCCCAGTCCAACCCCAGCACTGCAGATTGTCAAGTCAGAAGCCAAGGGGGATCCAGGAGGAGCCAGAGATGCATTGTCCTGTG
>NW_020175536.1:2701168-2714260 GCF_003031525.2 Neophocaena asiaeorientalis asiaeorientalis | reverse complement strand
GAAAAGTCAGAACATCCTGAGTGACCAGGAATCTGTTAAATGTAGGCAGGAAGGAGAGCAAGAGAAGTCCATGGTTTGGATTAGTGGTCCAAGGGTGCCTTGCCCGCTAGGTCCCAGGTGAGTGGCTTAGTGGACAGACCTCTGGCTGCACTTGAGACAGGGGAAGTAATTCTCATCCTGGTTCTGCCAATTACTAGCCATATGACCTTGGACAAGACATTGAACCTCTCTGTGCCTTAGTTTCCTTATCTGCAAAATGTGAGTGAAGTTCTCATAAGTGAGGACGAGAGAAAATGTAGTTTTTAAACATAGGGTTGGAAGGACATTCACAGGTGGATAGGCTTGTGGGAGTTCACCCTCTTCTTTTTGCTTGTCTGTTATTTCTGGTCAAGTGTGTGTGTGCGTGTGTGTGTAAGAAAGAGAAAGAGATAGAGAGAAAGAGATATGAACAGATATGGTTTGGTAATAACTCAAGTATCAAAAAGACTATTCCAGAAATTGGAAAAATGTAACTCATGCTGCAGAAATACAAGGTGTAACTGTCATGATGATTACTTGGTCATAGCCCTCCCAGTCTCAATCATCCATGAGCATCACAGTCCCAAGTCACGGAGGGAGAGAAGTGACACCCCTAAGGCCCAGCAGTCAGGGCTCGGTGGAGGTCGTGGGAGCAAGAAGGGGGGCTCACCCACCACCCTTGCGCGAATGCCCCCAGCTCTGGGGCCCAAGCCCACCTAACCCTCATCTCTTCCACAACACAGTCTTCACACACAGACTTTGCTGTCAAACCACAGAAAGCAAATGCAATTTAAATAAGTGGTTTAGGAAAATTCACTCATGGTTCCATTAACAACTAGCAACTGTTTGATATTTCAGCTTGGTGCAAAGCAGCACCCCATGCTGGGGCATTTAATGGGCTGTACTCCGGTTGGGAGGCGGGGTGGCAGGGGGTAACTGACCTAACAATCTATGCTGGAATTTCAAGGGGCTTTGATTTACTGCACCATCGTCCAGCAGATTCATGCTCAGTGACATTGAACAGGAAATGGTCATTTATTCACAGCTGGCTGCAGACACTCGATTCATTGACCCCAATGCCATGAGCTGCAGAAGCGCTGGCTTAGAAGATGATGAGAGACAGAGACAGAGAAAGACAGAGTCGCAGAGAGGAAAAAAAGATGAAGACACCGAGAGAGAGAAGAGAGACAGACCCCCGAGAGACAGGCAGAAAGACAAACAAAGAATGACAGAGACAGACACACTAAGAGACAGACCAACAGAGGAGAGTGTTGAGAGATGAGAAATGAGAGATGAGAGGGCAAGAGAGAGGAGACTAAGAAAGATGAAGACAGGAAGACAGGCAGAAGAGGGGGACCGGCAGGGAAATGAGGAGAGAAATCGGGTGGAGAGAGGGAGAGGGACGCAGAGAGAGACAGAAACGGAAATAAGAGAGACATCGAGACAGCAAGAGAGAGGAGGACAGAGAGAGGAGAGAGCGGAGCGCCAGCCCAGCCCTCGCGGTCTCACCAAAGTGAAGGGGGTGTTGAGGAGCGTGATCATTATGTCGGCGACGGCCAGGTTGACGATGAAGAGGCTGGTGGCCGAGTGCATCCGCTGGTTCTTGAAGATGACATGACAGACCAGGACGTTGCCAAAGAGCGAGAAGATGATGATGAAGGAGTAAGCCATGATGAGCAGGGCTTTCACCGTGGGGTTCTGGGACTCGGCTCCGTAGCGCTTCCGGCCCACGAAGTTCTGCCAGTCGGAGAAGGTATAGTTGTTCCAGGAGAAGAAGTGCGAGGCGTTGGGCCCCACCAGGGCCGCCTCCGGGCTCTGCTCTTCCGCGGCTCGCGCCACTGCGAGGAGGAAGAGCAGCACGCACCGAGGGTTCATCTTTGCAGGAGCCTCCGCGCCCGGGACGGGACGGGGCGGGCGGGACGTCCCACCAGGCCGCGCACGTGCGCTCGGGCGCGGAGAGAGGAGCGCGCGGGGCTGTGTGCGCAGGGACTCCCGGCCTCGCAGCGCCCGGCCGGCGCCCACTCCCCGCCGGCCTCTCGCCCGCGATCGGCGCGCTCCGGGCCGCCGGCCGCACTTTTGTGTCTCCGCTGCGCCACCCGGCTGCGGGCGAGCGAGTGCCTCTGCCTATCGGGCGGCGCGGCGTCTCTCCGGGCGACCGTGACGCGCTCCGGCTCGGCGGGCTTCCCCACCCCCGGCCCCAGTCCCCTCTCGCTCTAGAAATAAAACTCCAGCCAGGCGTCAGGGCTGTTTCCCTAAAAACACTCATCCGCCTGCTTTCTGCTTAAGCCTCGCCATCGGAAGGGGAGCCGGCGGAAGGCGCCCCGGGGCGGTTGGGGTTTCGGGGGGGGGGGGCGGCAGGGACTGGGGCCGCCCCTCTCCAGGCAACCCCTTGTTCCGCGCGGGGCGACTCTGGTCCAGTCTGAGCGTCAGGCTTGGCAGGTTTCAGGTTGAGGTGGGTCACTGGGGCCTGGCAGTTCTGGCACAAGGTGAGCAAGGCAATCGATGTAGGCTTTCTCCAGGCGCCTTCAGTGATCAGACTGCAGATGTCCTGGGAGGCTGGCCAGGTTTTGTTTCCTTCCCTTCACTAAGACTCAATATGTGTGTGTGTGTGTTGCGGGGTGGGGGGTGGGGGCTTAGTTTTTCAAGGAAACACTTCAAAGCAGTTCTCCTGACGTGATCCAGGAATCAAAGGAGATCAATAGCTCTGTGCCCACTTCCTGGGTAACTGAGTTTTCTGCCCTGGGAGTTTTTGAAGCTGTATCTGTAAGGGATGTTACCCATGTTGTTTTCTGCTCCCCACCTGCTCCTCCAGGAAATCTTGATATCTTGCTGACCTGTTCTTTCTCTCCCCACTGTGATGTCTCTCCCAGTCACCCCTCGCCTGCCATCTGTCTCACCAGATCCCATGGAATCAGAGTCAAATTCCAGTTTTATCACATCCTCGCTGTGAAATCCTGAGTATTTAACTTTTCTGGCCCTGGTGGAAAGTTTTCCTTTTTCCTGTAAGTGAGGTTTTCAGAGACCTGGGTAGGGATCTCCCACCACATTACTCTCGGGTGCTATATACAGTAACTGGTCGACTGCTTATAACTGCCCCCTCACCCGTCCTATTGGCAAACCCCATGTAGACTTTTTCTTGTCATCACACCCTGCTGAGCAGTGCCCTTAGGCTGGGACTCCATCAAATGACTCAAGCCCAGGTACCTTCTGAGGTACTTGGTTCAGGAGAAATCCTGCACCTTTGTCCCACCTAAACCCTGGAGAATAGACCCCTCCCACCAAAGTCCTCTTTTCTCACTGGGCCTTGAGGGGAAGCCTAGCCACCTTTCACTTTGGAAATTTTCCAGGAAAGTTAGACATCAGCTTCTACACCCCGTTGAGCTCCAGGGACACAGGTCAATAAGCAATTAGAAAACGGTTTGATAAGTGTCACCGTACTAAAGTACCAGGTGCACTTATCTAGGTGAGAGGGAATCAGGGAAGTCTTCCCAGAGAAAGTGACACTTCAGCTCAGTCCTAAGGGACCAGCAAGAGATATTAGGTCCCAGAGGAGGAGGCAGAGGGAAGAAGATGGAGAATTCCATAAGGAGGGAATCATGGCACATGCAAAGGTACCGAGATGAATGTGAGTACAGCTCATTCGACAACTACAGGAGTGGAAAGAGCTAGAGCGTGTTACGCAAAGAGCTATCGACTGAAGAAAAACGTACACCCTAGAAGTTGCCAGTTATGTTTTATTCAGGGACCACACTCAAGATTATAGCCCAGGAGATAGCCTCTCAGATCTCTCTGAGGAACTGTTCCAGAGAGGTAAGGGAGGATCCACAATATAGAGAAGTTCTTGTTAAAATAAAAACAAACACCAAAAGATGACTGCTAATAAAAAAACCCACACATCTCAAGTTAATGAATTTATTGTTTTTCTATGTATGGGAAGATGCAAGAGTCTGGGCTCATTGAAATCATTCCTTTGACATACACCTTAACTATCTAGGGTCAGTGTCCTCTTTTTCTCCATCCTGAATTCTCCTCAGGGTGCACTCCGGTTGGTTTGCAGTGGGAGATGGCTTGATGGCGGGCAACAGTCTTTGTTTGCGGAAATGGCAGGCAACACATGTTTTTTTGTTCAAAGAGTTGAGTGGAGAGAGAGGGCTGGGGAGGTAGACAGGGACCCAAACAAGAAATGTCTCATCCGTTTTGAAATCCTCATCAAGATTTGAATGATTTCCAGAGAGCTACAGGAATTCACAGAAGGGCTATAAGTAGAGACTGAGAAGATCAGCTCTGCATTTTAGAAAGAACAGTCTAGCAACGGGAGAATAGAGGTGCTGGGGCTTGAGGCAGGAGGTTTGAAGGCTGTTCAAGTGATCCAGGAACAGAGGGGAGACTTGGATCCAGGTGTCGACAACGGGAGGAGCAGGGTGACAGAGATTGGAGGGAGGAAGCAGGGATGATTGCCAAGTTCTCGGTGTGTTCGAAGTCAAACACTAAAAAACACCCAAGATCCTCCATGGACCTCAGCCCCTCCCAGAGCTTTTAGCCTACCTTTCTCCATTATCAGAAGTTCAAAGACGTCCGCTCTTGTCTCCAGTTCATCACCTTACATTCCTTTGTTAAACAGCTGTGTCTGGGAGGAGAAGGTGACGAGCAGATGTCCTTCGATTCACTGCTGGACCTGGTGGGTCTCACAGAGTCATGTGGTTGGAATAGAGGATTATGTGACTGATGCTAGGAGAAGGGACAAGGGTGCCAGGCGCATGAAATAATAGATATTTAGCTACAGGAAAGAAACCAAGATACTGCCCGTGAACATATAACTCAAGACATTGGATGGACAGGGTGCTCCATCAGGATGACTTGGCAGCATCTCAGGGAGGCAAGTCTGGAATGTGACGGTGATTTAGAAAACGGAACCCTTGTTAGTTGAATTAATCCCAGTGTTGAGAAAGAATGTATGCGTAGAAGAGGGCTTCTCAGCATCAAGCACAGAGAAAGAAACCCAGGGTAAGCAGTGTCCTTCCAAGCTCTGTCGTCTAAGTACCCTGCTTGGTGCTCTGGACCTCACACTAATCTGGATGCACCTCATGCCTTCACGTTGATTTCCTGCTCACCATGCCCACCTTGTAGGTGTGACGGCATTTGTGCCAGGGGCTTGAAACTTTCTCTCTGAAAGACGAGGTGACATATTTTAGTTCTCACCTTTCCACAGAAGTAAATCCTGAGCCAAAGTTTCCAGTGCAAGGGATTATTGGGGAAGTGAAAGCAAACATGGGTAGGGCAAGAGGAGAAGTGAGACAAGGAAGGGGAGGTGGCTGACAAAGAACGTACTGTCAGACCAGCTACCACTGTGGGCCACTGAGCTTAATCCTGCTGGGAAAGCCAGTATAAAGCATACACGTCAGCTGTCCAAGCCAGGTGAGGGAGCTGGGGTATCTACATACCACCTCCTGTCAATCACTGGTTGAACGCCGCTCCCAGGGATGTGGTAATTCTCCTTCACTTCCTGCTTGCCAAGTAGGTAGCTGAAGGGGGCTCCAGAGGCCAGAGAAGGCCCTCAGATTGGAGGTGGAAGTTGGACTGGTATGCCCTGAAGGGGGTCGGGGGTACTCACAATATACAAGGGTAGGTATAAATTCTAGAATCTTCCTCTTCTTCTCCAGGCATTTGGCTCTCTGCTCAGCCAGGCCTGGGCCTCCTGAGTTTCCAGCCAAGCACCACCATCCTCGACTTACCCTGAACTGCTGGAACAGCCTAGTGCTTAATGAAAGAACATCTCTCACCCCTCACCCCCTCACATTAAGACTAATTTATTAAGAGAAGTTCCTCCCTCAGAGGCTTTCTCAGTTCTGTAGCATTACTACTGCAGTAACTAAAGAGATTTGGAAGACACAGAGCTTCCAGAATGAAGCAGCTCCTTCTTTTGTGCCTTCTGAATAGAACCAAAGATGCCGTGTAGAGTCAGTATGTGCTGTTGGGGAGAAAAAATTTTCTTCTATCCATCTAGGTTCTTTTGGCTGGCCTAGTAACTAAATTAACAAAAGGCAGATTAACGAAAGAAAAACAAATTTAATTACCTACGTATGGGATCCCAACAGACAGTGAGAGGCTCCCTGAAAGTCAGGCAGTTGAGGCTGAGATGCCATATTCTGAACTAAGAAGAAGGCAGTAGGGGTCTGTGGTTCCAAAGGGAAGGAAGACAATTCACAGGAAAATGGGAAGAACCAATGTCTGGTAAACAAATGTTTGCCATGCCGTGCAGAGACAGTGGAACAGAGAGGATGTTGAACAGATAGGTCCTGCTGGATTCCCCCAGGTTTCCACGTGTAGCCCACACTCTCTGTAGTTATCTCTGGTGATAATTCTCTTCCTGGACCAGACCCTCTGTCTAAATTCTTTTAGGCAGTTAAGGGGGAGGTAAAACAACGGTAACAGCAACAGCTCTTCCTGAATCTTTTGGGCCTGAATTGACTTCAGCTCAAACTAGTCCATAAGCCAAAGTGGCATATTTCAGGGATGCTCAATCTGAACCCCTTCAGTGCCAAATAGTAATTATATTTCTCTCCCTAATAATAGTCATACGTGTTAAAGAAACCAGAGAGCGGAGTTTAGTGTTTAACTCTTTCAAATGGACTTGAAACAAAAAATTAAAAAAGCAAATCATTTCACGAGTATTTTTAACAAAAACTAGACAAAGAATTATAGAATAACAATATCACACAGAGCTCTTAGAAAGGTGTTTCTGAGAGTCTCACCACACCAAGATTCCTGGCACCACGAGCAATTGCTCACTGAACACCAATATTGTTTCCTGAAAAGCCATACTTGATTTAAAAAGTCGCCACTCCCACAGTCCTTCTCTGGTGACAATCACAGTGGCAGAGGGAAAGAAAGGGCCCGTAGCACCATTGCCAGTACATGACAGTCACACAGAGTTTGTTTTAATGGCAAAAGTTGGATGTCATCTTTCTTGAGCTACAAATGAACCAAGTAGGGCTAAAATATAAGCTACGGCTGAAGATAGTCTCAAATGGAATACAGACATAAAGCATGTGGGCAGGTCATTAGTTTCCAGGAAATGGTTGGCTGGAATTCCTTTCCAAGTTCCAGGACACTGGAGCCATGGAGTAAAATGGTATATTTAGGATAAGTAAAAGGAAGTACACACAAGCAACTTACAGGTTGTGGTCCAATTTTTTTGTAAGTTGCTTGAACTCACTCTGCACTTTTACATAGGAATCTTTATAAATGGTGGCATGGGTATTGGACCAACTCATAATAGCCCATTTAACCCATGATGTAGATAAATAGTAGCATTTGTTGTAACCCCCACAGGACCGCTCGTTAGTGTTGGTTATCTAGGGTGCCATCCTTCACTATCTCCTCCTCTTGAATTAAATGTCCCCCTGGGTGATCTCAGCCGTCTCTACTGGTTGAACCATCATCACCCACCAATCACTCCAAATTGTACCTCTACTTACTACCTCTTTGAACGCTCCAGATCAACGTTATATATTCAACTGTCGGTTGGACATTTCCACCTGGAATACTTAAAATTCAACCAGCTACAAACTAAACTCACCATATCCCACTCTTCCCTCATTTTCTTATATTAGCCCCTTTTCTTGTTCACCCATTTGCTAGGGTTAGAATCTTGGGGTCTTGTCACAGCCCAGCAATTTTTTGGTGCTGTCTATTTGAAGATGCTGTTATTTCTCTGTCTAGACTCATCCCCTCTCCCACCCCCCGGGCCAGAAAGGCTCCTCTTCCTTCTTCAAGACCCAGCTCAATTGCTCTCTCTCCTGTGAATATTCTCAGACACCCTTGGTGGCCACAACCCCAGAACAAGCAGAGTCAGTGCCCCCAAATCTCTCATTTAAGGGGAGGGGGAAGGGTAAGCTGGGACGAAGTGAGAGAGTGGCATGGACACATATACACTACCAAATGCAAAATAGATAGCTGGTGGGAAGCAGCAGCATAGCACAGGGAGATCAGCTCGGTGCTTTGTGACCACCTAGAGGGGTGGGATAGGGAGGGTGGGAGGGAGACACAAGAGGGAGGAGATATGGGGATATATGTATGTGTATAGCTGATTCACTTTGTTATAGAGCAGAAACTAACACACCACTGTAAAGCAATTATACTCCAATAAAGATGTTTTAAAAATTGTTTTAATGATTTCAGTGACAAAAAAAATATAAACTAGCAAAAATCTGATTGAAAAAATAAATAAATAAATAAACTGCTCCCATACCATGTGAGCTGTTTTCTGAGGTTACCTTTCCCTTGTGGCAGTCAGTTTGCAATTTATCTGTCTTTCCAAATAAACTGTCAGCTCTTCCAGGCTAAGATTGATCTTGTTCTTACCTTCTTACCTCCTAGAGCCTAGCCCAGTACCCAGACAGGGGAAATGGCCAGGACTGTGACAGAGGCTTTGAACATGGAATTAGACAACCCAGGATGCAAATCTTAATTTTTCTGAATACTCCTTTTTCTATCTAGTAGGGTCCAGGGACATATCTACATTTTAATCGTTTAAAATTATACAAACTGCATCCTCTAAACTCAATGTAAAATCTGCCTTCTGAGAAAATAACTGTATTTTCTGGTTCTATTGCTGGTTAACCACTTAAAATGATTTCTTCAGTCAATCTCTGAGGAGGCAAAGAGAAGAAAATATAGTTCTATGGGTAGAGCCATGGAACTAATGTTACAAGGAGATTTTCTGTAATCCTACGGGTTGAGTCATATTTCTTAGCACCGGCTCTAATTCTATGCTCTTAATTGCTCTTGAGCGATTTTTTCCTCCTTCTCTTTAATTCCTGCTGTGTGCTTTGTTTCAAATCAGATCCTCCGAAAGTGAAAGAGAATAATTAAGCATGATATTTAAGCCATGTGATTAATATTGCATTTTATAGAGGGAGGAATGATGATTAGTGGGGTTTTTTTTTATAGCAATACCAAATAAAAATTTTGTTAATGCTATTTCTAGAAAGCATCACCAGATCTGCAACTCATTTTTGCAGGATATAAGCAATAGCTTTCACTGATCATCTTACACTCTTTTGAAAAATGCTTCCATAAGACTTTTTTTTTTGAATTACCAATTGAAGCCATTGGTTTTGAGTGCCAGAATAAAAAACGTCACCTTTTCTCATATTAATTTTACCCTGACTTCTATTTTATAAAGTTCATGCTATAATAAAGACAAATTACAGTCAAAAATTCAGCTTGCAGGCAAGGGAACCAAGGAAGGTTGTGGTGTTTGAAATATGATGGTCATACTTCTCTGAGGAAAAAAATACTATTTGCAGTGGAGTAAACATGTAAGATTGGAATGTAAAGGGCAGATCCTGGCCAACCAGTCAGACTATTTAAAAAAATCACATTAGGAATATCATAAAAGCCTGAAATTAAGGGCAGAGTAATAATATCTAATCTAAATTGTGTGACGAAAAAGACCATACCATTTATACTATACCAAAAGTTTAATTGCTAAGTGAAAGATCTTAGCAGCAAGTGACTTCTGGGTTTGACGGTTCAGCCTGAGCTTACCTCTACCTCAGCCTTTTCTATACGATATAACTGTCTCCACCAATTTCTCCTATTAGACTGAACTTCCTTCAGTGCGGGCACTCTGCTCTTTTCATATTTTAAACCAAACCTAGCATGGTGCCTGGCACAGAGCAGGCTCTTACTAAATACTTAATGAATGTATATATGAAAACATCAATGGAATGTTTCTAAAGACAAAAAATTCCAAAACACTTATAGAACTAAAGCAGAGCTGTTAATTTGAGTGTCACTCCTTGACAATGGAAATATCTCTCATAAACACAACTGGCTGTGTCCTGCAGAAACATAGGGTATAAATGACAAAGCCAGCTGTTTTATTTCCTCCCCAACAACCTCCTTTACACATAACCAAAAACTAGCACCCAGGTCACATGGGCTCAGATGGCTAATTAGACCAGTGACCCATCTCCGACAGTGACAATAGTAAGGGACCTGTTAGAGGTCAAGATAGACTTTTTTCTTCAGTACATTACTTTTTTTTTTTTTCTGAGTATAGATGGTATTCGTAAAATAATACAAAAGAACATAAATAAGAAAATAAAAATCACCATAATCCTGCTATTAACATTTTGGTGTGTTTCCTTTCCATTTTTCACATAGTTGAAATGAAATTTAATCAGTTTTGTGCCCTGATTACACCATTCTGAGAGCATTTTTCATGTTACTAAATTTTTCTCAAAAACATCCCTTTTAACGGCTGTATATTTTGTCTCCTGGCATATTTTTCACTGTAATAAATAATGCTTGATGGAATCATCTTTCATTATAAATATCTTAAGCCTTTTTATATAGAAATATGACATAATAAACAAATGTATCCATCACCCAGCTTCAATCTGTTTCTCCTCCCCTGGTCCAGATTATTTTGGAGCAAGTTCCAGACATTATATCATTTAATTTGATACATTAAATAATATATAATTGTATATATACTCTCTATACAGTTACATATATTATTATAAATTATAATAATATGTATTGTTAGAGTATATTATATATATATACTCATTTTTTTATTATCAAATATTCAAGCTGTTGTACAAGCATACCTCATTTTATTGCATTTCGTTTATTGCACTTGGCAGATACTGTGTTTTTTACAAACTGTAGCAATGCTGTGTCAAGCAAGTCTATCGGTGCCGTTTTTCCAATAGCATTTGTTCACTTTCTGTCTCTGTGTTACATTTTGGTAACTCTCACATTTCAAACGTTTTCATTGTTAATACACTTGTTATGGTGATCTGTGATCAGTGATCTTTGATGTTACTATCGTCATTGTTTTGGGGTGCTGCAAACCATGCCCACGTAAGATGGCAAACTTTATTGATAAATATGCATGCTCTGACTGCTCCACCAACCAGCCATTCCCCATCTCTCTGCCTCTCCTCAGGCCTCCCTATTCCCTGAGATACAACAATATTGAAATTAGGCCAATTAATAACCCTAAAATGGCCTCTAAGTGTTCAAGCACAGGGAAGAGTCACACGTCTTTCTTTAAATTAAAAGCTAGAAATAATTAAGCTTAGTGAGGGAGGCATGTTGAAAGCCAAGATAGGCTGAAAGCTAGGCCTCCTGCACCAACCTGTTAGCTAAGTGGTGAATGCAAAGGAAAAGTTCTTGAAGGAAATTAAAAGCGCTACTCCAGTGAACACACAGATGATAAGAGAAACAGCCTATTGCTGATATGGAGAACGTTTTAGTGGTCTGGATAGAAGATCAAACCAGCTCCCACATTCTCTTAAGCCAAAGCCTAATCCAGAGCAAGGCCTAACTCTTTTCCATTCTCTGAAGGCTGAGAGATGTGAGGAAGCTGTAGAAGAAAAGTTTGATAGCAGAGGTTGGTTCGTGAGGTTTAAGGAAAGAAGTCATCTCCATAATATAAAAGTGCAAGGTGAAGCAGCAAGTGCTGATGTAGAAGCAGCAGCCAGTTATCCAGAAGATCTAGCTGAGATAATTAGTGAAGGCAGCTCCACTCAATAGCAGATTTTCAATGTAGATGAAACAGCCTAATATTGGAAGAAGATGCCATCTAGGGCTTTCATAGCTAGAGAGGAGAAGTCAATGCCTGGCTTTAAAGCTTCAAAGAACAGGCTGACTCTCTGTTAGGCACTAATGCAGCTGGTGACTTGAAGGTGAAGCCAGTGCTCATTTACCATTCCAAAAATCCCAGAGCCCTTAAGAATTATGCTAAATCTACTCTGCCTGTGCTCTAGAAATGGGAGAACAAGGCCTGGATGACAGCACATCTGTTTACAACATGGTTTACTGAATGTTTTAAGCCTACTGTTGAGACCTACTGCTTAGAAAAAAAGATTACTGCTCATTGACAATGCACCTGGCCACTCAAGAGCTCTGACGAAGATGTACAAAGAGATAAGTGTTGTTTTCATGCTGCTAACACAACATCCGTTCTGCAGCCCATGGATCAAGGAGTAATTTCGACTTTCAAGTCTTATTACTTAAGAAACACATTTTGTAAAACTACAGCTGGCATAGACAGTGATTCCTCTGATGGATCTGGGCAAAGTCGGTTGAAAACCTTCTGGAAAGGATACACCATTCTAGATGCCATTGAGAACATTCATGATGCATGGGAAGAAGCCAAAATATCAACATTAACAGGAGTTTGGAAGAAGTTGGTTCCAACCTTCATGGATGACTTTGAGGGATTCAGGACTTCGGTGGCAGATGTAACCACAGATGTGTTGGAAATAGCAAAAGACAACTAGAAGTGGAGCCTGAAGATGTGACTGAACTGCTGCAATCTCATGATACAACTTTAACGGATGAGGAGTTGCTTCCTATGGGTGAGCAAAGAAAGTGTTTTGAGATGGAATCTACTTCCGGTGAGGCTGCCGGAAAGATTGTTGAAATGACAACAGAGGATTTAGAATATTAAATCAGCTTAGCTGATAGAGCAGCGTCAGGGTTTGAAAAGACTGACTCTAATTTTGAAAGAACTTCTATGTGGGCTAAATGCTATCAAATGGTACTGCATGCTAAAAAGAAATTGTTCCTGAAAGGAAGAGTCAATCGATGGGGCAAAATTCACTGTCGTCTTATTTTAAGAAATTACCACAGTCACCCCACCCTTCTGCAGCCACCACCTGGTCAGTCAGCAAATGAAGGAATGTACTCTTTTTTAGACATAATGCTATTGCACCCTTAATAGATCACAGTATAGTGGAAACAAAAACATTCATGTGACTCACTTTATTATATTTGTTTTATTGCGGTGGTCTGGAGCTGAATCTGCAATGTTTCTGAGGTATGTCTGTACATAAATCTTTGATCACATTTCTGATTCTCTCCTTGGGGTAGAATGCAAAAAATGGAATTTCAGGTAAAGATGAAAACTCTTCAAGGCTTATGATAATCTTGCCAGATTGCTTTGCAGGAAAGATATATCCATTTATACTCCCATGAGCAACACGAGAACACCACTTGCCTGCACCCTAACCAACACCCAGTCATTGAATTGATTTTTTTTTTTTTTTTTTT